>NC_056435.1:4211637-4261637 GCF_018296145.1 Oncorhynchus tshawytscha
AGAGAGAGAGACAGAAAACGAGAGAGAGAGAGACAGAAAACGAGACAGAGAGAGAGAGAGAGAGACAGAAAACGAGAGAGACAGAAAAGAGAGAGAGACAGAAAACGAGAGAGAGAGAGAGACAGAAAACGAGAGAGAGAGAGAGAGACAGAAAACGAGAGAGAGAGAGACAGAAAACGAGAGAGAGAGAGAGACAGAAACAGAAAAGAGAGAGACAGAAAACGAGAGACAGAAAAACGAGAGAGACAGAGAGAGAGAAAACGAGAGAGACAGAAAACGAGAGAGAGAGAGAGACAGAAAACGAGAGAGAGAGAGAGAGACAGAAAACGAGAGAGAGAGAGACAGAAAACGAGAGAGAGAGAGAGAGAGAGAGACAGAAAACGAGAGAGAGAGAGACAGAAAGAGAGAGAGAAAACGAGAGAGAGAGAGAAAACGAGAGAGACAGAAAACAGAGAGAGAGAGAGACAGAAAACGAGAGAGAGAGAGAGAAAAGAGAGAGACAGAAAACGAGAGAGAGAGAGAGAGACAGAAAACGAGAGAGAGAGAGAGACAGAAAAGAGAGAGACAGAAAACGAGAGAGAGAGAGAGAAAACGAGAGAGAGAGACAGAAAACGAGAGAGAGAGAGAGACAGAAAACGAGAGAGAGAGAGACAGAAAACGAGAGACAGAAAGACAGAAACAGAAGAACGAGAGACAGAAAACGAGAGAGAGAGAGAGACAGAAAACGAGAGAGAGAAAAGAGACAGAAAACGAGAGAGACAGAAAACGAGAGAGACAGAAAACGAGAGAGAGAGAGAGACAGAAAACGAGAGAGAGAGAGAGACAGAAAACGAGAGAGAGAGAGAGACAGAAAACGAGAGAGAGAGAGAGACAGAAAACGAGAGAGAGAGAGAGACAGAAAACGAGAGAGAGAGAGACAGAAAACGAGAGAAAAGACAGAAAACGAGAGAGAGAGAGACAGAAAACGAGAGAGAGAGAGACAGAAAACGAGAGAAAGAGAGAGAGAAGAAAACGAGAGAGAGAAAACGAGAGAGACAGAAAACGAGAGAGAGAGAGACAGAAAACGAGAGAGAGAGAGACAGAAAACGAGAGAGACAGAAAGAGAGACAGAAAACGAGAGAGAGAGAGACAGAAAACGAGAGAGAGAGAGAGACAGAAAACGAGAGAGAGAGAGAAAGAAAACGAGAGACAGAGAGAGAGACAGAAAACAGAGAGACAGAAAAGAGAGAGACAGAAACGAGAGAGAGAGAGAGACAGAAAACGAGAGAGAGAGAGAGACAGAAAACGAGAGAGAGAGAAGAGAGAGAAAACGAGAGAGAGAGAGAGAGAGACAGAAAACGAGAGAGAGAGAGAGACAGAAGAAAACGAGAGAGAGAGAGAGACAGAAAACGAGAGAGAGAAACGAGAGAGACAGAAAACGAGAGAGACAGAAAACGAGAGAGACAGAAAACGAGAGAGAGAGAGAGACAGAAAACGAGAGAGAGAGAGAGAGAGACAGAAAACGAGAGAGAGAGAGAGACAGAAAACGAGAGAGAGAGAGAGACAGAAAGAGAGAGAAAACGAGAGAGACAGAAAACGAGAGAGACAGAAAACGAGAGAGACAGAAAACGAGAGAGACAGAAAACGAGAGAGACAGAAAGAGAGAGACAGAAAACGAGAGACAGAAAACGAGAGAGACAGAAAACGAGAGAGACAGAAAACGAGAGAGAAAACGAGAGACAGAAAACGAGAGAGAGAGAGAGACAGAAAACGAGAGAGAGAGAGAGAGACAGAAAACGAGAGAGAGAGAGAGACAGAAAACGAGAGAGAGAGAAAGAGAGACAGAAAACGAGAGACAGAAAACGAGAGAGACAGAAAACGAGAGAGACAGAAAACGAGAGAGAGAGAGAGACAGAAAACGAGAGAGAGAGAGAGACAGAAAACGAGAGAGAGAGAGAGACAGAAAACGAGAGAGAGAGAGAGACAGAAAACGAGAGAGAGAGAGAAAAGAAAACGAGAGAGAGAGAGAGACAGAAAACGAGAGAGAGAGAGAGACAGAAAACGAGAGAGACAGAAAACGAGAGAGACAGAGAGAGACAGAAAACGAGAGAGAGAGAGAGACAGAAAACGAGAGAGAGAGAGAGACAGAAAACGAGAGAGAGAGACAGAAAACGAGAGAGAGAGAGACAGAAAACGAGAGAGAGAGAGACAGAAAACGAGAGAGAGAGAGAGACAGAAAACGAGAGAGAGAAAACGAGAGAGAGAGAGACAGAAAAGAGAGAGAGAGACAGAAAACGAGAGAGACAGAAAACGAGAGAGAGAGAGAGACAGAAAACGAGAGAGAGAGAGAGACAGAAAACGAGAGAGAGAGAAAACGAGAGAGAGAGAGAGACAGAAAACGAGAGAGAGAGAGACAGAAAACGAGAGAGAGAGAGAGAGACAGAAAACGAGAGAGAGAGAGACAGAAAACGAGAGAGAGAGAAGAGACAGAAAACGAAAGAGAGAGAGAGAGAGACAGAAAACGAGAGAGAGAAAGAGAGAGAAAACAGAGAACGAGAGAGAGAGAGACAGAAAACGAGAGAGACAGAAAACGAGAGAGACAGAAAAGAGAGAGAGACAGAAAACGAGAGAGACAGAAAACGAGAGAGACAGAAAACGAGAGAGACAGAAAACGAGAGAGACAGAAAACGAGAGAGACAGAAAACGAGAGAGAGAGAGAGACAGAAAACGAGAGAGAGAGAGAGAGACAGAAAACGAGAGAGAGAGAGAGACAGAAAACGAGAGAGAGAGAGACAGAAAACGAGAGAGAGAGAGAGACAGAAAACGAGAGAGAGAGAGAGAGAGAAAACGAGAGACAGAGAGAGAGAGACAGAAAACGAGAGAGAGAAAACGAGAGAGACAGAAAACGAGAGAGAGAGAGAGACAGAAAACGAGAGAGACAGAAAACGAGAGAGAGAGAGAAGAAAACGAGAGAGAGAGAGAGAGAAAAAACGAGAGAGACAGAAAACGAGAGAGAGAGAGAGACAGAAAACGAGAGACAGAAAACGAGAGAGACAGAAAACGAGAGAGACAGAAAACGAGAGAGACAGAAAACAGAGAGAGACAGAAAACGAGAGAGACAGAAAACGAGAGAGAGAGAGACAGAAAACGAGAGAGAGAGAGAGACAGAAAACGAGAGAGAGAGAGAGACAGAAAACGAGAGAGACAGAAAACGAGAGAGACAGAAAACGAGAGACAGAAAACGAGAGAGACAGAAAACGAGAGAGACAGAAAACGAGAGAGACAGAAAACGAGAGAGACAGAAAACGAGAGAGACAGAAAACGAGAGAGACAGAAAACGAGAGAGACAGAAAACGAGAGAGACAGAAAACGAGAGAGACAGAAAACGAGAGAGACAGAAAACGAGAGAGACAGAAAACGAGAGAGACAGAAAACGAGAGAGACAGAAAACGAGAGAGACAGAAAACGAGAGAGACAGAAAACGAGAGAGACAGAAAACGAGAGAGACAGAAAACGAGAGAGACAGAAAACAGACAGAAAACGAGAGAGACAGAAAACGAGAGAGACAGAAAAAAACGAGAGAGACAGAAAACGAGAGAGACAGAAAACGAGAGAGACAGAAAACGAGAGAGACAGAAAACGAAAGAAAACGAGAGAGACAGAAAACGAGAGAGACAGAAAACGAGAGAGACAGAAAACGAGAGAGACAGAAAACGAGAGAGACAGAAAACGAGAGAGACAGAAAACGAGAGAGACAGAAAACGAGAGAGACAGAAAACGAGAGAGACAGAAAACGAGAGAGACAGAAAACGAGAGAGACAGAAAACGAGAGAGACAGAAAACGAAAAGAGAAAACGAGAGAGACAGAAAACGAGAGAGAGAGAGACAGAAAACGAGAGAGAGAGAGACAGAAAACGAGAGAGACAGAAAGAGAGAGACAGAAAACGAGAGAGACAGAAAACGAGAGAGACAGAAAACGAGAGAGACAGAAAACGAGAGAGACAGAAAACGAGAGAGACAGAAAAACGAGAGAGACAGAAAACGAGAGAGACAGAAAACGAGAGAGACAGAAAACGAGAGAGACAGAAAACAGAGAGAGACAGAAAACGAGAGAGACAGAAAACGAGAGAGACAGAAAACGAGAGAGACAGAAAACGAGAGAGACAGAAAACGAAGAGACAGAAAACGAGAGACAGAAAACGAGAGAGACAGAAAACGAGAGAGAGAAAACGAGAGAGACAGAAAACGAGAGAGACAGAAAACGAGAGAGACAGAAAACGAGAGAGACAGAAAACGAGAGAGACAGAAAACGAAAGACAGAGAACGAGAGAGACAGAAAACGAGAAAGAGAGAGAGAGAGAGACAGAAAACGAGAGAGAGAGAGACAGAAAACAGAAAACAGAAAACGAGAGAGAGAGAGACAGAAAACGAGAGAGAGAGAGACAGAAAACGAGAGAGAGAGAGACAGAAAACGAGAGAGAGAGAGACAGAAAACGAGAGAGAGAGAGAGACAGAAAACGAGAGAGAGAAAACGAGAGAGAGACAGAAAACGAGAGAGAGAGAGAGAGAAAGAAAACGAGAGAGAGAGAGAGAAAGAAAACGAGAGAGAGAGAGAGAAAGAAAACGAGAGAGAGAGAGAGAAAACGAGAGAGAGAGAGAGAAAGAAAACGAGAGAGAGAGAGAGAAAGAAAACGAGAGAGAGAGAGAGAAAAAACGAGAGAGAGAGAGAGAAAACGAGAGAGAGAGAGAGAAAACGAGAGAGAGAGAGAGAGAGAGAGAGAGAGAGACGGGGGGGGACTAGCAGAACACAGGTATGTGAATAGGTTGTTGTTGTTGTAGTTTGTGTGTGTACCTGTTTGATAAGGCTGATCTGTCTCTTCTGCTCCTCCTCCAGACTGTGTCTCTGCTCACACAGCTCTCTCTCCAGACGGCCGCTCAGCTCAGACACCTCCTCCTGGTGTTTCTCCTGCAGCTCCTGCACGTCCTCACTGTGAGATCTTCTCAGTCTCTCTGTGGCCTCCTCCACAGACCGCATCTGCTGCTCCAGGAGCGCTTTCACCTCCTGCTCCCTCTCCATCCGCTGCTCCTCCAGCAGGCGTCTCACCCCCTGCACCTCCTCGTCCTTCTCCTGCCTCTCCTCCTCCCACTTCTCCCGCTCCTCCTCCACCTGAAAAAGAGATATCATGTCTGTTCAATACTTCCTGAACAGGTCCAAATACATATAATCTAATCATCATCCTCCTCCTCATCACAACTACCCTCCTCCTCACCTCTTCCTCCTTGTCTCGGAGCTGCCTCTGGAACTCCTCCAGCTCCTCCGCCATCACCTTCTCCATTCTCCGCATGGTTCTGTCCATCTCCTCCTCTCTCCTTCTGCCCTCCTCCCTCTCCCTCACTCCCTGGGCCTGCACCTCCTCCAGGTTACACAGGTTCTGTCTCAGACACAGCAACTCAGACTCTACCTCTGTTTTCTCCCTCTCCGTCTGCTCTATCCTCCTCTCCCTCTCCTCCACCTCCTGCCTCGCTGTCTCCGCCTCCTTCTGGACTCTGTGCATCTCTTTCTGAGCGGTGTCGAGCTCCAGGGTTTTCTGACCTAGGAGGGCAGTGGTGGTTTTGTGCCTGGATTTAGTTTCTTCCAGCAGGGCTAGAAGCTGGTCACGATGGGTCTGGAGAGGAGAGGTTATTAGCTTGGACCCAATTAGAACCAATCAAACCAATTAGAGAGAGAGAGAGAAAAAAACACCAGGATTAGCTAGTGGAAGATAGTGAATTGAGCAAGTGAGAAAAAGTAGAAACAAAAGAATGAGAAGGAGGGAAGAGGGGAGGAGAGGGAGGAAGAGAGGAAAAAGTGAAAAGAGGGAGAAGTAATGAGGGAAGAAGAAAGCTCCTAGCTACCTGTAGTGACTGTAGCTGTCGTCCAAACAGAGCATGGACTTCAGAGGAGACAGAGTCTCCCGCCTGTTTCACCTCCTGCAGAGAGGAGACCAGCTGCTCCTGCTGCCTCAACCTGGAGAGGAGAACACTCTTCTCTTCCTCCACCTCCCTCAGCTCCCAGTCTTTCTCCTTGTTGCTTCCTTTCTCCAACCGGACAGAGGAGAGCAGCTCTTCCTGCTGTTTTAGATGAGAGAGGAGGAGAGATTTTTCCTCTTTTAGCTGTTCCATCACTCGCTCCTGGCTGGGGAGGACGGTACCTCCCTCCTCTAGGAAAGGAGAGGAGATGAGACTCTCCATATCTTTCTCTCTCTCCTCCAGTAAGGTGCAAAGTCTGTTCTTCAGATTGTCCTCCTCGTGTGTTTTCAGGCTGACCTCCTCCTCAGCTCGCCTCCTCTTCTCCCGCTCCTCCTCAAGCTCCCAGTGTGCCTCCTGCAGCTCCTCAGAGACCTGGGCCCACCTACACACACGATGAACATGAGCTGTAAGTTCTCCCAACACACAAAGTTATGGTAGACAGGCACACACTATATCACACTCACCTGGCCCTGGCCTCCTCCAGATCCTCAGCGCTCCTCCTCAACTCCTCCATCACCACCTCCTTCTCCCTCTCCCTCAGAGCCACCTCCTCCCTGAGGTCTCCACACTGCTGGATGAGCAGCTCCTTGCCCAGGTCTGAGATCTCCTGACTCTCTGACGTCTCACTAAGTCTCTCAGAGGTCTCGCTGGCGTCTCGTGAGACAGAGAGGGGGTTGTTCTGCCACTGGGAGGCGAAAGAGGGCAAGGTTTCGTTCTCAGGGTCGGGGGACCGTGCAGTGGATGGTGGGACGGGAAAGTGAGTTTGTTCTTCCTGCGAAAAGGACAGCTGGGATTGGTCACCACCACTGACGATATCACTGTCCAGCTCAAACCTGTGATGGGATGGAGGCAGAGAGGGATGAGAGGACTGAAAGGAGAGAGATTAGGAGAGGTGATTCGTATGGGGGGAAAATCCACCATAAGGGCAAAAACACACACACAGCAATGTCCCTCTAACCTGTAGTTGCCAGAGTTGTCCAGAATGCTGTGCTCTTCCAGAAGGCTGCACTCCTCCAGACTTTCATTGGTCCAGCACGAGTGTGAGGGGAGGGCCGAGGACAGGTAGCGCTCCAACAGCGGGGTGCCATCAGTGGGGAGGGACACGTCCAGAAGGCACTCCTCTCTCTCCTCCCCCTCCCTCTCTCCATCCTCCTCCTCCACACTGGCCTTTGCCTGGTTCAGTTTGTCTTTAGAAGCCTTGAATCCCAACTCCTCCCTCGTTCTCCCTCTCTTCCCCAACAGCTGTCTGACTCTCTGCACCTCCTCTCCAAGTCTCCTCTTCTCCTCTTCCTGTCTTTCCCTGATCTCTCGCTCATCCTCCCTCTCGTTCCTTCTCTCCCTCGCCTCCTCCTCCAGTCTCCTCCTTAGCTCCTGCAATTCCCTATTCAACACCTCGTTCTCCTCCTTGTACTGGTGGATCTCTCTCCTCTCCTCCTCCCTCCCTGTCCTCTCCTCTTCTAGTTGGGAAAGCATGAGCTGGTTTTTCTCCCTCTCCTCTAGCAGCTCTCTCCTCAATGTGTGTATCTTTGCATCCATCTCAGGATCAATACATTGTTCTAGGCTCTCACACCCAGCTCCAGTCTGTTCATGTCCCATTCGGAGTGTGCGTATTTGCTCCCCTGGTTCTGTTACTGGGACCTCCAGGTGGTTGGGGAGTGAGGAGAGATCGTAGGAGCTGTGGTCAGGCTGGGAGGCCTTCTGCTGGGCTAGGGAGAGCTCAGAGCCCCCTTGTGTCCTGGAGCAAAAGAACTGAGAGGTCTGGAAAAGAAAACAGGGACATCGAAGAGCTTACATTCACTACTTCATTACTAGCAGTAAAAATTTAAAAAACTGATGTTTTTAGACTTTTTGAAGTGTGTGTGTGTGTGTGTGAGCGTGTACCTGCTGTAGCTGCATCTTCAGGGCCTGTATCTGTCCAGTGAGGGAGAAGGCCTCCTGCTGTACCTGGTCTCTGCTCTCCAGCGCCTCCTGCAGGTTACAGCTCAGTCTGCTAATGATCTCATTACGCTTCTCTACTGCTGCCTGTAACTGCTGCAGAGAGAGAGAGACTATAGAGTCAGACACACGCACACAGACATAAACACACATTTTATTCTTAACACACATCTTACTTTATTACATTTTATTCTGATCACTTTGGATTAAAAGTGGCTGCTAAATGGCAAATATTTGATTGCAAGGGGAATGCAAAGTATAACAGAGAGAGAGGAACAGGCAGAGATGGAGAGAGAGAGCAGAGTGAGACTGAAGTGTGAGTGAAAGGGAAACTGAGCAGAGGGAGAGAGAGCGCAGAGAGAGCAGAGCACAGACAGAGCAGAGTGAGGGAGACTGAGCAGACAGAGCAGGATGTAGGATTGTAGATTTAGTTACTTCACAATTCTAACCTAATTGATAGAGTGAAAAGGAACCCAAAAATATTCCAAAACATGCATCCTGTTTGCAACAAGGCACTAAAGTAATACTGCAAAAAATGTAGCAAAGCAATTCAATTATTGTCCTGAATACAAAGTTTTATGTTTGGGGCAAATCCAACAACAGATTACTGAGTACCACTCCATATTTTCAAACATAGTGGTGGCTGCATCATGTTATGGGTATGCAATCATTAAGGACTGGAGAGTTTTTCCAGGATAAAAAAAAATACATGGAATGGAGCTAAGCACAGGCAAAATCCTAGAGGAAAACCTGGTTCAGTCTGCTCTCTACCAGACACCCTGGGATACAAATTCACCTTTCAACAGGATAATAACCTAAAACACAAAGCCAAATCTACACTGGAGTAGTTTACCAATAAAACAGTGAATGTTCCCGAGTGACAGTTTTGACTTAAATCTGCTTGAGAATCTATGGCAAGACTTGAAAATGGTTTTCTAGCAATGGTAAACAACCACTCAGGGGTGTGAATACTTATGTAAATGAGATATTACTCTATTTAATTTTCAACAAATTTGCTAACATTTCTAAAAACATGTTTTCACTTTGTCATTATGGGGTATTGTGTTTAGATGGGTGAGAAAAATAATCTATTTAATCCATTTTTAATTGAAGCTGTAACAAAATGTGGAATAACTCAAGGGGTTTGAATACTTTCTGAAGGCACTCTCTCTCTAATTATTCAGAAGCAGCCCTGGGTTCTTATGGGTAAAAAGCATGAGAACAAATGAATCCAAATGAGAAAATACCCAACCCAGTTAGGAGTGGTGTGTGGGTGGTGTGTGTCAAACAAGTGCATCTAACCATAAAGTTAAGAATATAACTACTGTTTCCTGGAGGAGGGAAACGAGGTACAACACACGAGTGAAGTGTGTGTGTGTGTGTGTGTAACTGTTGTTGCAGGGCATGCATATGAACACACGTCTAACCCATTTCTCCTGGTACGTATTTATAACATGATTATGTAATTTCTCCAGCAATAATGGAAATCGAATTCAATCCGTTTCTCTCCCATCCATCCTCTACAATAGGAAAAGCTTTCCATATTTCCTAATTTATAGACAAAGACTGAACGTTGATTGTCTGAAAGACGTGGTATACCAGACCGTATACCATGTGTATGACAATTTTTTTTTAAACAATGTTTTACTGGTCTAATTATGTTAGCAACCAGTTTATAATAAGGCACCTTGGGGGTTTGTGGTATATGGCCAATATACCACAGCTAAGAGCTGTATCCAGGCACTGTATCCTTAGCCGTGGTATATTGGCCATATACCACACCTCCTCAGGCCTTATTGATTAAATAAACTGTATGTAGGTACGGTTAAGTACCTTGAGTTGATCTTTTCCAGTGTGAACCACTAGGACCTCGTCTCCCACAACCTCCATCTCCTCAGGCTGCCCACCGACCGCCTGCTCGCCCAGGGCACTGCTTCCCTCCTGGGGATGGTGTTGCTCCAAGTGCCCCTGGAACTCTGGAAGTTGGCTCGGATCTGTCTCACCAAAACGTTGTGGTTCCTTAAGGGTTACATTTGGGGGGGTAAGTAAACCTAGTCATATTGCACATATTCATAGACTACCTGCTTGGCTATCTATAAGATTAGACAGGTTTGATAATTTGGGTGAACTATTCATTTAAAGCAGCCATGACCATCTAATATTAGTCACTGAGAGCTGTTGGGTGATGCAGATGGTGCAGGCTTTTGTTCTAGCATTGCACAAACACACCTCATTGAACAAACTCAATAGATGGCTTGCTTTATTATTTCCATGAAATTAGATGGACTTCCCCTTTAAAGCCTGTACATAGAGTTGACAGTAATCACATTCATGTTGCTATGACAACCAGCAGCCAGAAGCATCTTTGTGTTTAGTGACCCATTTTTACCCTGTGTGGGGGGGGTTGCTAAAGCATAGGAGGCTGCTGAGTTGACATCCATACGTTGAGACATATGGGTCAGACACCGTAGCCAATCGGTCTTCTGAATCGTTTTTACTCCACAGAGAAACGAATGACATGTTCTGACCCATGGAGAGATACATGCTCATAGAGTTGGGATTGGATTGGCATACATTCAAATCTGACAAAAACCTTACGATCGAAATGCTGCATTAAACTATAGAGTCAGCCTATGCAACAGTGTGGATATTTACATTCCTTTCATTCATTCAGCCAGAGGCTCACCTCATTGTTACACATGTCGTCCTGCTGTGTGGCGCTGCCGTCTGTCTGGAGGTCCATCCCTAGGGGGCGACCTTGCGCTGGGCCGTCATTCTGCGTTGGAGACGGGCCCTTCCTCTTCTGCGTCTTTTTCTGCGCGACTTGACCGTCCCCTTTCGCCCTTTTCTGTCGGAAGCTAGCAAGCTACGCAGGAAGGACAGGGAGAGGTAGAGGGACAAGTAGGTCAGGAGGGCTGAACACCACCACACTATCAGCATGTCAGGGGTTAACTTAGAAGTCAGGGGATAGAGTCCACCAAAAGTCCATCAAAGTTCAAATCCATCATTCTGATCAGGGAATAAAAAGGTCAAAGTTTCAATAAATCATCCCAGTGACTTAAGAAGTCAGAAAAGGCTATAGGTTTAAGGGGTGAAGGTTTTCATCCGCCCAATGAGCAAGAACAAGAGTTTGATTCAGATCATCTTCCCAGCACACAAGGTAACATCCCTGATTGAACCAGCAGAGAGAATGAAAGCCCCAGCACATTGCCAGTCCAAAGCAGTCAACCAGCCACAGTCTCCACTTAGTCCTAACAGTCAACCTCCCAGCATCGCTCCATAGATCTCCCAAAACCACTATCACTGGACAACAAGGTTCCCAACAGAGCAATCAGAAAAACATTACATTTTGAAGTCCCAGTGCACTGATTTAGTCAGTGTAATTGTGCATCCAATCTCACTTTGCATCTCTTTCAGCATCCCGGTCTCTCTCTCTCTCCCTCTCTCCCTCTCTCCCCTCTTCTATAAGCAGCTTAAATCAGATTACAGTGGTTCAGAGACCCTCGTATAACACTCCACCTCTGACTCTCGCTCCCTCCCCCTCTCTCCCTCCCACCCACAGCCTTTCTCTCCCTCACACTCCCTCCCTTTCAAACCATCAGACCAATCTATCAATCATACACAGTTGAGACAAAACACACACACGGCAGACAAGCACACTAGTCTCAATATGACACTTCAACCTCCTGCCGAGGGTTGGAATGGCAGTGTAATGCAGAGAACACAGGAGGAGCTTTGTCCCGAGCCCAAAGTGTGTGTCAAGGTGGTAGCACGTGCTTTGTTCTAACCCAAGCAAACCCGTAACAAGCCGACCCATGCCATGTCCAGCCCCAGGACTCATGTTGCATTGAGCAGTGCTACTGACCCACGTGTGTGTGTGTGTGTGTGTGTGTGTGTGTGTTTCAATGCCTGATCTCTACATGTGGGCGGTTCTACTCGATTGAAGTCTGCCCAGCTTTCAGCAGATACTGTACACACCCACTCACCATCCACAGCCTCCTGTGTCTGTATCTGTGTTAAAGTGAGGCTAGACTTGGCTGTAGTCGAACATGCTGCTCTACACACTAATACAATCAGACAGGCAGCTGTGTGTCTACGTATGTAGGCTATTTGTGTTCAAACTGAAGACGGGAGCTTGGTTTGCCTCAAAGCAAAAGAAAACTGATGCAGACGTGGCATGTCACCATAGCAACAGCTGCCATAAGTGGCCAACTGACGATTTCACGATTCAGACAAGCATGAAAAAGCCTACTGCAGCCTATGTCATGCCCATTTGTTGATTAGTTTTCAACTTTTCTAATACTGTTGCTATATTTGAGGGCATACTAGCTCCTTCAGAAGTGCCATGTCATGGTTGGGATGCTAACTGCATGATGACAACTGAAGACTGCTGGTGGATCAATGTCTAGGGGGACAACTGAAGACTGCTGGTGGATCAGTGTCTAGGGGGACAACTGAAGACTGCTGGTGGATCAGTGTCTAGGGGGACAACTGAAGACTGCTGGTGGATCAGTGTCTAGGGGGACAACTGAAGACTGCTGGTGGATCAGTGTCTAGGGGGACAACTGAAGACTGCTGGTGGATCAGTGTCTAGGGGGACAAGTCCAATCATGTGGAAATAAATGAACAGAAGTCTCTGAGTGGTGCATTTCTATCTGCAAAGTTTTATAAATGTGTTCCATCCACAAAACAGAATCCAATTGAAAAAGAGATAGAGACGCAAGACAGCGATGAAAGACAGTGACTAGTCAACAACATCCCAAAACAGATGAATAGAGCCCATAGACAGACCAGGGGGTGGCAAACCCTCCGCATGCAGAGCTACCACAGGCTTTTTGCTGCTAATCAGCTGCTCACCAGGACCTTGATTGGCTGAATCAGATGTGTTGTAGCAGGGCTGGTGCAAAAGCCTGAATAATACTCAGTATCTCTCCTGGATGAAGGTTGGCCACCCCTGTTCTAGATCAATAGACAGAATCACCACAACCCAAGAGCCTGTATCTCACACCACTTACCAACTGACTGCGCTGCGTGTTGGTGGATTTCTGTCATAAGGTATAACAATGGTTTATCAATTAAGTTATTGTGAAGGAAGTCATACCAACTCAGCTGTGAGAATCGCCCAGGTTTGAGGTGTGCCAAAAATAGGTAGGTCATGCATCCGTTCAAGACTCTGGTGAGGCGGTCAGATTCCTCATAATCTATAGCACATGCTTATCTAAATTAACAACAACTGCTGGGAGAATGCCACCCCAAGCAGAGGCCATACCTGAAGCGATATATAGACACCGTTGTGGGGAACGGTAGGGTTGATGCGCGCTGAGTGCAAGAATTGATGCTCAGGTGACAGGTCAAGACATTTTCGCTAAAGTCTGCGCGGATTATAGGGTCGTTATATTACCTAGGCCTGCCTGGTCCTGAGATTTTAAACCTCAGTGGTAGTGTTTCACACCTCTCCATGCATTGCAAATATTGGATCATATGCGCAGAGTTGTGCAGATAATGTGTATCTTAAACGCAACCACATAACGTTACAGACTATCCAAATTCTCCTGCCATCATCACCTGCATCGACTTGATAAACAGGGATGATACTCTCCCAGTAAGCGGCCCACACTAGTCAGTAAACAGAAGGGTAGCAAACTGAATAGGAATCCGTTTCTACAGCAACAAGCCAAATACTAACTAAGTTAATAAACAGTAGTAATCTGGGTGCATTTAGTTAAGTCATTTATCAAAGTAAGTTATTAAAATAGTAGCTGAGACAATAGGGTAGTTAAAATGGGCAGTATAACGTCAGCTGGGTTGGTGAGTCAACGATAGAACAATACCAACATTTGTTTAGCAAGCCACAGTGGGGCATTATAATTCATGAATAGCAAAGTGTTTAGCTAGTAACTATACTGTAGCTAGTTTAGACTCGGCTAACCATAGTTACATGTAATGTAGTTAGCTAGCTTTGTTAGCGATTCAATTTGTAGCTAAAACTTTAACTTACTCAAAGCCCTCTATCAAGCAACTGCAACCGATTACTTTATTGTACGACAATGTTGCTGATACTGATACGTTTAGCTAGGTTAGCTTGTTGGCTAGATAGCTACTTTGATGCATTACCCATAAATCGTTACAAACCTTTGCTCTTCCAGCTTCTATTTTCCTCTGTCGTTCATCTTCGTCCATGTCTTGGTTGAAACACAACCATTAAAGTTTCCGGACAAATGTCCTGAAATCGCTGATTATTCCACTAAAACCTTTTACTTTCTTGTACCTCGGATGGAAAATCTTCGGAACAACTGTCAATATGAAATTCAATATGGCCGCCATGTCGTTTTAGCACCGCCCTTATCAAGTTTCCTCCGCTAATATGGCCAATCAACACACTCGGAGCGAATTTCCCAGCCAATAGCATTCATGCTCTCTTTCTGTTTACATGCACTGAAAAAACTCCCTCCCACATTCTACAGGTCCATGACTGACAGGTTACAAACCAATCAGAGGACTGAATGGTGAAGCTAAACTTTGATTGAAAAGGGAATTAGCCAATACATGTAGAGAGTCACAGAAATAGTCCACCCATACACCTCTATTTTAAAAATGTGTGCCTGTTTTTGATTGGATCATGAAGCTTTTTAAACCAACTACTCCACATATGCAAACGGCGCACTAAATGCCCGGGGGAAATGAGTTAACCAGTAGCAGCATAGCGTTGCCTTTCACAAGTTCAACTATCAACTGAGGTATCTTGACTATGGCTTTTGTCCACTAACTACATATTAGAGCTCTTCATGGGTCCACCCGGACACGAATACCCGGGTCCAAATGTCAAATTTATGCGGGTTGGTTTCGGTTTAGTTGCATTCACGCAGCACAATTCTGATATTTTTTTCCTCTAATCTTTTCAAGTGAGGTAGTAATCTGTTGTTTTTTTAAATTGAGCACATGGGAGGGTAGTGCGTTTTCCCCTCGTTTACATGTGCTCTTCTGCTCATACTTTCCCTATAAATAATGGTTGGACTTACTTTTGATATTACGCTAATAAAGTTTAGAAATGTTTGCGAGAGTTACTCCTGTAATCTAACAATATAATACTTATCTTTATTCATTTTTTTTCATCAAAATATTTTGGATGTCTATATCTGTATAGCAGACGCAGCAGCCATCTGACATAAAGAAATGCATGTTGGTGTCGTAGCATGCCACTGGCATTTCTCTACCTCTCTCTCGGGTTGGGCCTAAGCTTCTCTCTTTTCTAGAGGCTATAAATATTTGTTACAATTTTAATGTTGTCAAGCACCAAACCCGCACTGCTAATTTAACCCGCAAGCCAGCCACACAAATATGTCAGATGAAACACTGGCCAACTGGTGACTGGTCAGCTTGCAAGCTCTTCACAAGGACTCACTAGAGCGTGATGGAATAAGGAAATCCCGGGCCAGTCAAACCCCCCACAGAACATTATTAGTGAAGGACTGAAATACATTTAAAATGTCACACATAGTTTACATATCAGTACATACACACAATATCTAGGACTAATACAAAGTACAGTGCAAATTACAATATATATAACATGTCCGTGTCTCTTCTCAATCCCCTTTGTGCAGTAAGGTGTTCTTTTATCTGTTTTTTAAAACTTGTTACCTGTTGTGGCAGAGTTCCATGTAGTCATGGCTCTATTTAATACTGTGCATTTCCCAGCCTCTGTTCTGGACTTGGGGACTAGTCTATTTATTGTGGTGTTGAAAATGCAAACCATGATATTGAAGTGCACGAAGTCAGTATGCTTTGTTTATTGGTTGTGTGATGCATTGGCACCGAAACCAGCCCCTCTCACCCAGTAAATTTTGATCAGAATTGGGCTGCCTGTGTGAACACAGCCTTTGATTGTCATCTGGTCTTGGGGTCTATGTAACTACAGCCGATAGACCAGAGTGGGCCCGAATGGACACGATCATGGCTCTATATAAGCTATAGCCTTCAAACTCAACACTGGACTTCAAAACCAGTTCCACTACTTTTTTTTGTTCCCCTCCAATCAGGGCCTGATTTAGACCTGGGACACCAAACGGGTGTATTTAACTATCAGGTAGAACGGAAAATCAGTAGGCTCCAGACCTCATAAGGTAAGAGTTGAATACCCCTGACCTATAGCATATTTATTTTAAGCTATTAAGGTGAATGTATTGACTGAAAGAAGAAGAGCAACTTGGCTGATCATTTTTTTTGTCACTCTGGTATGTTAGGGTGTGGGTCGTGTCTAGCTCGGGTTGTCCTCAGGTCCATTCAGGTATGGGTCGTGTCTAGCTCGGGTTGTCCTCGGGTCCATTCAGGTATGGGTCGTGTCTAGCTCGGGTTGTCCTCGGGTCCATTCAGGTATGGGTCGTGTCTAGCTCGGGTCGTCCTCGGGTCCATTCGGGTATGGGTCGTGTCTTGCTCTGGTTGTCCTCGGGTCCATTCGGGTATGGGTCGTGTCTTGCTCGGGTTGTCCTCGGGTCCATTCGGGTATGGGTCGTGTCTTGCTCGGGTTGTCCTCGGGTCCATTCGGGTATGGGTCGTGTCTTGCTCGGGTTGTCCTCGGGTCCATTTGGGTATGGGTCGTGTCTTGCTCGGGTTGTCCTCGGGTCCATTCGGGTATGGGTCTGATTGTTTTCAGGTCCGGGCACCGGCGGACTGACCATTAAAGAGAAATAAAAATCTCTGCTTGAGGCATAAATAAATAATACAAAAACAGCAGTAAGGCCAAATTCAATGTTCCATCAAATTATTTTTTTCTAATATATTTTTGATACCTACATGGGTCCTAATAATCTAAAGTAAATAGCTAAATGATCCCTGGTATGACCATCTTAAAACAATTCCATATGTTAGCTCAGTAGCAATTCCATACTAACAATTCCATATGTTAGCTCCCGGGCCCATAGACTCGAGGGGGATAAAAGGTCATATATTTTAACAGTTAAATGATGTCTTTACGATAAATCTTTTTTTTTTAAACGAGGAGGGGTGGGGCCTCCAAATGATTAAGTTTGTCCCTGGGTCCAGGTCCAACTTTTTGGACAGGAGAAGACCTCCAATCTCTCCAAAATAAAGACTCAATTTATAAATTTTCAGCCCAGAGCTTCTCATTCCAGACCCTATTTGGGTGCCAATCTGGTATGATTAAATGACCACCCAAGTTTATACCAATTTCTACCAGTCTGTATGTTGATTGCATATATTACTTTCTATTCTTATCCCAAACAATTTCACTGACCCTTGCTTTTACATTTCTTGAATTACCTGACTGGGTTGTTGTTCAAGAGAAATAGCTTGTGTAGGCTCAGATGGTAAACAATCACCTAGGATCAAGACCAAAACCAGGAAAGGTAACCACGCAGTAGGCGTGGCTTGGTTGACATAAACAGTTGTGTCCCTTAGTAACCAGGTAAGTGGTCTCAGTTTGGCGTAGAGACTGAAAGCTGATCGAAAGGTGTGTGACGTACGGCTAAAGAGCTACAGGTAAATTGGGGACGGGGGAGTGGGGGTGTGTACAGTGGTGACCCTCAGTCACTTATTGTGTGTGTGTGGACAACTTCACAGTGTGGAGAATACAGTACTCTCCGAATGACTAATCTCATGCTTGACCAGATGACCCGACTCAAACTCAGGCTGCTGGATATCAAATAATCATCTGATCATTTACTTTGATAGACAAAAATGCCATGTTTTTAACTTATGAGTGAAACAAAAAGTAGTAAAAGAGGCAATCTTTTCTGATGTTGTGAGTTCTGGCTGCTCATGGCCTCGTTGACTGCTGACTACTCCCCTCCTGCTTGTCTTCATGTCTACAGCGACTGGAGAATGAGAGGGACAACAAGGACAGCAGAGCAGAGTTTGCCCTATCCACCAGTAAGACTACAAAATGTTTGAAAATAAATATTGTAATGAAACGTTGAAGTACAAGCAAACCCTGATTGTTCCTTTTTGTATGACTGTGTTTTCTGATGTTACTCCTAATTCTGATCCTCTCTTACACACAGACAGCTGATGCTATTTCTCTCTTACACAGACAGCTGATGCTATTTCTCTCTTACACAGACAGCTGATGCTATTTCTCTCTTACACAGACAGCTGATGCTATTTCTCTCTTGGTCTGTAGTTGCCCCAGCAGCCTACTACCTTCATACAGCAGTTACCACAGCAACAGCCCCTCATACAACAGATGCCCCCTCAGCCAAACCATGCACCACGGTCTGGGAGCATCAAAGGTAAACACACACACACAAATGCCAAATGCAGCTACTTGTGTGCGTGTGTGCGCATAATGTTCATTTTCATGTATGTGTGTGTTAGACATGGTGGAGCTGATGTTGATGCAGAATGCACAACATGATGCTGAAAGCAATGTCTCCCACGGCCCTGTCACCACCTAACCCAGGACAGGTCCGTTTCACACACACCCACATCATTTCTGTCAAATCAAATCGTATTTATCACAAGCGCCGAATACAACAGTTGTAGACCTTACTGTGAAATGCTTACTTACAAGCTCTTAACCAACAATGTAGCTCAAGAAAGAGTTAAGAAAATATTTACTAAATAAACTAAAGTAAAAAATAAAATAAAAGTAACAGAATAAAAATAACGAGGCTATATAAAGGGGGTACCAGTACCGAGTCAATGTGCAGGGGTACAGGTTAGTCGAGGTAATTTGTATATGTAGGTAGGGGTAAAGTGGCTATGCATAGATAATAAACAGCGAGTAGCAGCAGAGTAAAAATGGGGGGGAGTTGTCAATGTAAATAGTCCAGATGGCCATTTGATTAATTGTTCAGCATGTTTGATAAGCATTGTTTTGGTATAGCCAAATATGATGGTTTTATGGAGAATTTTCTTCTTGGTACTGGCAACAAGTTGTAAATTCAAATGTGTAGGCCTACTATGATTCGTGCCTGCTACAGAGAATATGCAAATGATAAAGGTCTGTAAACATGCATCATGACTTCAAAAGAAATAAAACAAGATTTGCAAACATGCATCTTGATCAGTTTTATTCTGTATTTAATCCAAAACACATCTGTCAAACCTTGCCTCTTGGCAATGACCCTCACCACAAGTAGAAGTCAAACTGTACTCAAAACTAACTTAAGTTATTCTTACAGCAAATGAAAAAATAAAAACATCAGATTAGTTAGGAAACCAAATAATCTCATAATTCAAAACAAAGTCGCTCGTATTCATTGTCCAACCGTCATTTCTAAAAGTTATGTATGACGTATTAGTCAAATGATCCATGAATTATTTTAACTCCCTGAAGTCCGACCACACACACCCACCGCATGCACATGAAACAAACATAATTATCGTATGATTAACGTGATCAACTCTGGTACAGAGGCATGATGGGATACAGAGAAAATAATTGGACTCTTTCCCATGTAAGGAAAATGGCGAGAGGGTGAGACCACAAAGTGAAGATGAAGTTAGGAGGGAAAGAAAGGTAGAGCGAGAGAGAGGGCGCAACAGAGAGGTAGAGAAATGAGGTAGGGAGGACTATTCTGGACTGAGCTGAATTGTGGCTCGTCCATGTTAAGGCATGGATATAAATCCACTAACTCTTATTAGAAATATAGGTGTATATATTATCTATAATCTACTGGTACATATCTATACCTCTGTGGTGTGTACCATTGCAAACTAGTCAGCAGATACTGTAAATACATACCAATATATATGTAATACACCCAGTACTATGAGTGGAAATACTGGTTCCTATTGGATCTCATGTAGAAATACTGGTTCCTATTGGATCTCATGTAGAGGGGAGAAGGGATCCAGGTGTAGTGACAGAGAGATGGAAGGAGAGTCAGAGACTGCAGCTTGTGACATTGAGTAGACATTGAGTAGGTCTGTATAGCGAACCAGTAAGTCAGCCCACCACCAGACCTACACTAGCAGTAGATAGCAGATGTATGGGGGGGTCATGCTGTGTGAACACATTATAAAAAATGTTTGGCACACAAACACGTCCCGAAGATTTTTCATTATATTGAGCGATGCCACGGTGAGAAAGTCTGTATGTGCGCATGTGTGTGCGCATGTGTGTGTGTGTGTAAGGCGAGGCTATCGGAACACCCCCACGTTGATTGACAGGGCCACCTCTGTCTTCCTGGTCTTGATTGGCCCCATCTTCTTCTCTGGTCCCACCCTTCGGTTGGTCTCAACTTCAGCCCCCACACCCTGCCCTCTGCAGGAGTAAAGAGGAAATAGTATCAAAGTAAACTGTAGACATTTACTTATGTATTTATATTAACTTTAACTATAAATACACTTTCTTGTAAAGCTAATGTCATACACGAAAAGCAGTGCCAACACTGTGACCTGAGTCTCATTGGATATTTTAAGAAGCCCCACCCTTTCCTGCGTTGCTCCTTCTCTTCCCTCAACCTCTGCTCATCCTGTTGGGTGCTAAAGTCCCGGTTATTGTCAATCAACAGGTTCTGTCCAATCAGAAAAACACCATGTTACTGTCGACGTATTATCTAAATCAGAAAACCATGTCACATTCAATAAGCAAGTTTTGTCCAATTAAAGCAGAGCAGGCTGGAAAGCAACCAATACGATGAACCACAGAGGTGCATTTGTTACCTTGACACCGATGATGTCACCGTCTTTAAGGTGGAAAGGTGCTCCAAGCAGAGACTCCGCCTTTTTCTTCTTCTTCCGTTTGGACACCTGCTGGCTCTGTGTGCACGCATCATTAACAAGCACCAGGAAGAGTCATAAAATAAACCACAGGAGAGTGACAACAAAACATCAGGCTCCCTCCCTTCCTCCCTCCCTCCACATCTCTTACCCAGTTGGAGAAAGTCTCCCAGGTGTGTGTGTGTGGCTGGTGCTTGGCCAGTAGCAGGGAGTCAGGAGAGAGGCCGTATGTTGAGGCCAAGGCAGAGCGTAGCGATCTGGGGGAAGGGTCTCGAGAAGCATCCCAGACCAGGTCCTCTGGAGGGTAGTAACCCCGCTCCCCTGGCACCCCCATCTGGACACGCAGCAACACCTCCTTGGGACTGGGGGAGGGAGGAATGGGGCAATAAGATGGAGGGAGAGGAAGAAAAGAGCGAGGGAGGGAGGGATAACAACAGATCCAGAAATCATGCTTCCGGTATCTGCTTAACTGACCATTGAGAGTAGAATAACCCCAGGCTTACCCAAGATCCTCTTCTCTCAGTAGCTGCTGCACACAAAACTCCACCCCACTGCTCAACTTCAACTTCCTGTGAACAGATACTTGTTGAGAAAAAGAAAGGGACGAGAGGAGATAGACAGAAGTGAGAGGGAGGAGTGTGTGTGTACCTGAGTGTGTGCTGTTGTCCTCTGAGGATACGGGTTAGTCTCTGTCCCTCCAGCTGCCACACACGCAGAAACGCAGGAGTGGGCACACAAACATACTGCAGCTCCGGCAGGGTCAGCACCTAACACACAGAGTATTAACACACACAGTATGGACAGACACAGCCTGGAAGGAGAAGTATCAACACACACACTACCTGAGTCTTCAGCTCTTCCAGTGTAGCCTCCTCTGAGATCTCCACCTGTCCCACAGTCCTCAGCTCCACCATGGCCCCGCCCACTAAACACACACACATTTTAGCCAGTGGACTTAGTTTCATACTGTGTGTGTGTGTCTCACCTGTAGTCATATCCTCCAACCTCTGACCCTCCGTGGACCCAGCGGCCATGCCGTTGACCTCTGTTTCCATGGAGACAACGGAGTAGGCGCTCGGCTCCACATACAGCCAGACTGACAGCTTCAGAAAACCCTGAGAGAGAGAAGGGGGACGTGAGAGAGGGAATACATGTCTGTAGAGAGTAAATGGGGTTGAAAGAGAACAGGAAGTTGAGTGTACCTTGGGAGGAAGTCGTCCCTCAGTAATCACCAGAGCGTCTCCATGACTCATCTTCAGCTCTGAGAGAGACGCCTCCTGGGAAAGAAACGAGAGATTGTGGCAGTTAGTGAAAAAGAGTGAGGAAAATGTATCCCACTTCCAGATTTCGCTGAAGCAATCATTTATTAGGACCCAGGGATTATCGTGAGAATAACACCCAACTATGGCCTGTTCTTAAGCCCGACGCTAAGAAGAGGTACGAGGGAACATCCCTTAGGAGGGTGTTATTCACTGATAATCCCGGGTTCCAGGGCCCTTATTGCTTTAACAAAACAATTGCCGGCATATAAAAAAGATGAACAACCTGTTTTCATAAAAAATATATATGTTTTAGACAAACCTCAACTGTTGAGACACATTTTTTCCCCAGGGAGATCAAGTTTATTAATTGCCTGGCTGAGCTGTGGGACGCTGAAGGAGCATTGCTAATTCAAATTAAGCTGTTAACAGGCATTACCTGGGGGATTGTCGTGAATAACTCCCTGTATCAACCAATCAGCATCCAAACAACCAGTTTTATAATTCTGGTTACTCACCTCATCCATCAAAGCCTCTCCCACATCCTCACACCAGTCCAGCCTCCTTAGATGCCACCCGTCCCCTGTACATACAACACATACCATTACACCACTACCCCTACACCATTACCCCTACACCACTACCCCTACACCACTACCCCTACACCATTAACCCGACATCATTAACACAAAAGCACACACAAGGGAGAAGGGACACACTCTTATAATCCAATAGTTTTACCTTCAAGTCTTGCTGACTCCAACATTTTCTTGAGACACTACAATAGAATGTATAGATAGGATTAGCACTCATTAGCAGAGAAGCAGATACACTGTCTGACAGAGAGACAGACACAGGCAGGCAGGCAGATATATAGAACGACCAGCAGACATTCCCCACCTGTTTAACTGTGCTGGAGCGCTCTACAATGATTTCCCCCTCCAAGCCAGAGGAGGGTGCTGTCCCCACACTGAAGTACAGGAACAGCTGTGTGTCTTTGGGGGCCGTTCCAGGACAGAGGGACAGGGAGGTCATCAGCCTAACCCCAGCGTCACGAACACTCAGCTCCTCACACACTGTGGGAGGCAACACACACACACACACACGGCTTGACGTTCAGGTAAATTGCCAGTGGCACACCGGGCCATTGCCAACTGAAAGCTACTGCCCCCCCCAAAAAAAAAATCTATATCAGGTGATTTTATCTTTAGTTTGCGGGCTGAGCAAGCTAGCCCATAATAACCTACCCTCCATACACAAATAATTACAATTTACTTAACAATATCACATTTAAATTGATTGGATGGAAAAATAAAACATCTCGCAATCTCAAAAAGGGTGTTGTTATTGTTGCGATTTTGAACAGTCAGCAGGCTACAGTTGTAGGGCCAATAAAATCAGTTTTATCTTTAGATACATTTTTCCCAGTTTCCGAGTTCTCAGGTTCACTATCAAAATCACTCTTATTTATTTATAGAAAAACAACAAAAATTGAATATTTTAAGTCCACAACAATGCTTAAAGCACATCGGTAGACCACTTTTAAGATCTGGGAAAAATCCCAAATGTTTAAAAAAAATTAAATTGCTCACCTTGCAAGAGACCATTGTGTTTGTCTAGCAGTGTAGAGCTACTGTACCATGGAGCCTACAATATACATGTGATGGCAGAGTTTGCAAAACAAATGCCCACCCTATTTATACAAATCTTCCTGAAATAATTGTGCCTGGTAGGCCTCCTGTGTAGTCAACATTTACCTGGGAAGGTTATGGAAAGCCTTGAGAAACTTTCATTCAAACAGAGCATGATGACAAAACTGTGCATTGCAAAGATTTAACCAAGACTTTGGCCAAACATCTTAAATACCTGTGTTTCATACCCATTGTTGTCTTATAATATCTACCAGTAAATGCTAAGTTGAAACATGTTTCCTTCATACCCTACCAACAACCCTACTACTGTCCTTCTTCTGTGTGCAGCTCCACACAACTACCAGTGGCGAGCTGCTCACTCTTGCTGCCCGACAGATGAACTAGTCAGTGAGCGTGTTATAATCTACATAAAGAACTAACAGCTTTGGGAATTTTGTCGTTTTTTTTCAACAATTATACATATAACCTAGATTGAAAATAGAATTATTACAATATTATTTTGGGGGGGCCATTGACGTGGAGGTTTGACTGGCCTGGAGGGCTTCCAAAACCTACCCGGGCCAGCAGGCAGCCCTGTATGTCGAGCCCTGCATCAATACATACATACAATTAGGACGAAGTAAGAGTTAGATATGTTTATGTGTGAGCGTCATTGGGTGTTACAGTACCTGGGGGCAGGAGTTTCCCTGTACGGTCCACCTGCCTCAGACAGCATGCCACACCTGGACAGAGATACACACACCAGTGAAGAGACAACAAACACATATCTACCGTAATAATACTGGCTGTATTAGGAGTGGTAACAGTAACAGTACCTTAACTATAGCTGATGATATTAGGAGTGGTAACAGTACCTTAACTATAGCTGATGATATTAGGAGTGGTAACAGTAACAGTAACTTAACTATAGCTGATGATATTAGGAGTGGTAACAGTAACAGTACCTTAACTATAGCTGATGATATTAGGAGTGGTAACAGTAACAGTAACTTAACTATAGCTGATGATATTAGGAGTGGTAACAGTAACAGTACCTTAACTATAGCTGATGATATTAGGAGTGGTAACAGTAACAGTACCTTAACTATAGCTGATGATATTAGGAGTGGTAACAGTATCTGACCTACAGCTGATGATATTAGGAGTGGTAACAGTAACTTAACTATAGCTGGTGATATTAGGAGTGGTAATAGTAACAGTACCTTAACTATAGCTGATGATATTAGGAATGGTAACAGTAACAGTACCTGACCTAAAGCTGATGATATTAGGAATGGTAACAGTAACAGTACCTGACCTAAAGCTGATGATATTAGGAATGGTAACAGTAACAGTACCTGACCTAAAGCTGATGATATTAGGAGTGGTAACAGTAACGGTAACTTAACTATATCTGATGATATTAGGAGTGGTAACAGTACCTTAACTACAGCTGATGATATTAGGAGTGGTAACAGTAACGGTAACTTAACTATATCTGATGATATTAGGAGTGGTAACAGTACCTTAACTATAGCTGATGATATTAGGAGTGGTAACAGTAACAGTACCTTAACTATAGCTGATGATATTAGGAGTGGTAACAGTACCTTAACTATAGCTGATGATATTAGGAGTGGTAACAGTACCTTAACTATAGCTGATGATATTAGGAGTGGTAACAGTAACAGTACCTTAACTATAGCTGATGATATTAGGAATGGTAACAGTAACAGTACCTTAACTATAGCTGATGATATTAGGAGTGGTAACAGTAACAGTACCTTAACTATAGCTGATGATATTAGGAGTGGTAACAGTAACAGTACCTTAACTATAGCTGATGATATTAGGAATGGTAACAGTAACAGTATCTGACCTATAGCTGATGATATTAGGAGTGGTAACAGTAACAGTACCTTAACTATAGCTGATGATATTAGGAGTGGTAACAGTATCTGACCTATAGCTGATGATATTAGGAGTGGTAACAGTAACAGTACCTTAACTATAGCTGATGATATTAGGAGTGGTAATAGTAACAGTATTTTTTATTTCACCTTTATTTAACCAGGTAGGCAAGTTGAGAACAAGTTCTCATTTACAATTGCGACCTGGCCAAGATAAAGCAAAGCAGTTCGACACATACAACAACACAGAGTTACACATGGAGTAAAACAAACATACAGTCAATAATACAGTAGAAAAATAAGTCTATATACGATGTGAGCAAATGAGGTGAGATAAGGGAGGTTAAGGCAAAAAAGGCCATGGTGGCGAAGTAAATACAATATAGCAAGTAAAACACTGGAATGGTTGTTTTGCAGTGTAAGAATGTGCAAAGTAGAAATAGAAATAATGGGGTGCAAAGGAGCTAAATAAATATATACAGTAGGGGGAGAGGTAGTTGTTTGGGCTAAGTACAGGTACAGTAATCTGTAAACTGCACTGACAGCTGGTGCTTAAAGCTAGTGAGGGAGATAAGCGTTTCCAGTTTCAGAGATTTTTGTAGTTCGTTCCAGTCATTGGCAGCAGAGAACTGGAAGGAGAGGAGGAATTGGTTTTGGGGGTGACCAGAGAGATATACCTACTGGAGCATGTGCTACAGGTGGGTGCTGCTATGGTGACCAGCGAGCTGAGATAAGGGGGAACTTTACCTAGCAGGGTCTTGTAGATGACCTGGAGCCAGTGGGTTTGGCGACGAGTATGAAGCGAGGGCCAGGCAACGAGAGAGTACAGGTCGCAGTGGTGGGTAGTATATGGGGCTTTGGTGACAAAATGGATGGCACTGTGATAGACTGCATCAAATTTGTTGAGAAGAGTGTTGGAGGCTATTTTATAGATGACATCACCGAAGTTGAGGATTGGTAGGATGGTCAGTTTTACGAGGGTATGCTTGGCAGCATGAGTGAAGGATGCTTTGTTGCGAAATAGGAAGCCAATTCTATATTTAACTTTGGATTGGAGATGTTTGATGTGAGTCTGGAAGGTGAGTTTACAGTCTAACCAGACACCTAGGTATTTGTAGTTGTCCACATATTCTAAGTCAGAACCGTCCAGAGTAGTGATGCTGGACGGGCTGGCAGGTGCTGGCAGCGATCGGTTGAATAGCATGCATTTAGTTTTACTTGTATTTAAGAGCAGTTGGAGGCCACTGAAGGAGAGTTGTATGGCATTGAAGCTCGTCTGGAGGGTTGTTAACACAGTGTCCAAAGAAGGGCAAGAAGTATACAGAATGGTGTCGTCTACGTAGAGGTGGATCAGAGACTCACCAGCAGCAAGAGCGACATCATTGATGTATACAGAGAAGAGAGTCGGCCCAAGAATTGAACCCTGTGGCACCCCCATAGAGACTGCCAGAGACCCGGACAACAGGCCCTCCGATTTGACACACTGAACTCTATCAGAGAAGAAGTTGGTGAACCAGTAATGGTAGGGAGTGGTAACAGTATCTGACCTATAGCTGCTGCTATTAGGAGTGGTAACAGTATCTGTCCTATAGCTGCTGCTATTAGGAGTGGTATCAGTTTCTGACCTATAGCTGCTGCTATTAGGAGTGGTATCAGTATCTGACCTATAGCTGCTGCTATTAGGAGTGGTATCAGTATCTGACCTATAGCTGCTGCTATTAGGAGTGGTATCAGTCTCTGACCTATAGCTGCTGCTATTAGGAGTGGTATCAGTATCTGACCTATAGCTGCTGCTATTAGGAGTGGTAACAGTATCTGACCTATTGCTGCTGCTATTAGGAGTGGTAACAGTATCTGACCTGTAGCTGCTGCTAGTAGGAGTGGTAACAGTATCTGACCTATAGCTGCTGCTAGTAGGAGTGGTAACAGTATCTGACCTATAGCTGCTGCTAGTAGGAGTGGTAACAGTAACAGTATTTGACCTGCTAGATGCTCCTGTAGCTGCAGCTCCGCTATGGCCCTCTGTTTCACCTCACATAGGAGCTAGAAAAGAACACACACACATTAACATACTAAACACACATACCACCGCCACACGCACCCACACACTTGCTAGCTCACCATGTTTCCAGAGGCAGGGACCTTTGCCCTCATCCTCTCCTCCTCTTCCTCCCCCCCTCCTCTTCTTCTTCTCTCTGGTCGGTATTCCACCAGAAGCCAGCGACAGTCTGATGGTGTTGTCACGGTTACCATATCACCACTCACACTGAACACACTGGGAGAGAGAGACATTACACACACAGCCATAGCAAACACACCAACCACACCCCATATCTGTCAGTCACTTACACAGACTGACACAATGCCACGCACACACACCATGCTGCCTACCTGCTGTCCTGTGTCTGTGGCTCCAGCACCAGCAGTGCGTCTCCATCCTTCAAGGCCAGCTCCTTCAGGGTCCTCTGCATGTCTCCAGGAGGGAATACCCTCCACCCGCTGGCCCCCCCTCCCTCCCCTCCCCTCTTCTCCTGACACAGGAGGCTCTCCTGTGGCTCCCCTAATGCCTCCCTCACCTCTCCTAGAGTCACCCTCCCAGCGAAACCCCTCGACTGCTTCGTCAGCCCCGAGCCTCCTTCCTCTCCCACTCCCCCTCCCTCCCCCTCCTCTTCTTCTTCTCCCAGAGAGGGGCGAACCACGGTCAGCAACACTGGTTCCCACTCGGCTCCTGTTTGGACAGTCGCCCCACATACCTGAGGAAATAAAGGGGATATGATATGACCCGACAGCCGTTTTGGTTCTAGGACGTCCAGTAGCAGTATGTACAACGGTGGATTGTGTTGATTCGAGTGTCTCCTCACCTCTCTGCCGTTCCACACAAACAGATCAGTGCCGGACAAGATGCCTGCACTGTAAAGAGACACCTCGTCATCTGAAACACACACGTACTAAAGTTCAGAATCAACTCTCACAGAATGGACATGCTGCAAATGTGTGCGTGTTTAAGTGTGTGTGTTTAAGTGTGTGTGTGCATGTCTCACCTGTGAGAGTGTTGTAGAGGTGAAGGCCGGCTGGCAGACTTCTGGCCACAGTCAGAGCCATATCCCCCTCCCAGAGATCCTGCTTCTGAACACACACACACACAGGTTTGAGCTTTTTGCTCAGTGCCATGGCGGCATTAAGGAAGTGCGTTAATGAGTCGGAGGGATGACATCACCTGGTAGATGATCATTCGCAGGTCTCCTACGGTCCTGCAGCGGTCGAAGGTGAGGTTGGTGGCCTCTTTCTGCTCTATGCTGATTGGCTTAAGAGCTCCGTTTTCCAACCTATAGCGTGGCGCTAGGTGGAGACGCAGCTCAACACTGTTATTGCTGGCCTCAAACTCCTCCCTATAGCAGAGTGCACACACACACAGATAGCCGCAAAACATTGCAAAATACAGTCTTCGTTTATGTGTGTGTGTGTGTACACGTGAGTACCGTCTCTGTTGTAGTCTTCTGTTCTCCTCTTCAGCCATCTCTAAGAGGTGAGGGGGAACCTGATACCCAGGATTCCTCAGGGCTGCCAGGGGGAAAATCTCATTTGAAAGACTGTGTACGTTTTCATGTCTCTCCTTCACCATCTCTCTTCCTCTCCCACTCGCATCAAGTTTGGATGTGGCTCTCCTTTCCTTGTGTTCACTCACTCCCTCCCTTTCCTTCTTACGCCTCTCTCCCACACACAAACACCCACGTACCTCCAGAAGGCCTGCGTAGCAGTGTTTTCCTATAGAACAGCATGTAGGCACTCTCCTTTCCCTGGTACATTTTCTCTACGTCTCTCTCATGGATCGACGTCACTGTGGAGTCATTCAGATCAAACCAGTGGCTGCCCTGTGGAGAGATGGAGAGAGGAAGAAAGATGCATGGATAAATGGAGATTCAGAGCGAGAGAGAGAAAAAAGATTTAAACATAACCAATTGCAGCATCAACATAGCAGACACACCATCATTAAAGCAGAACCATGAGAGGTCTAACTAGTGTACCTGTGGTTCTGGTGCCGTCTTCGGTTCTGTCTCCAGTCCTGGTTCTGGTAGGTGGTTGGCTGTGTTGTTGTGGACTGGGTCTGGGGTAGAGCTAGAGCCAGGGGTTGGATGGGCTGGGCTGGAGGGCTGGGTCACCGGGCTAGGGGGGTTGGCTTTCAGGGCCACCCAAGTGCCATTATTGACCAACACAAACACATCACTGTGGTTCTGGAGGAACTGCAGAGGGAGAGAGGAGGCGAGAGGGAGAGGGGGATGAGTGGAAGGATAACATGTAGAACGATGTAGAGGAGATAAGGAAAGCGAAGTGTTTATGTGGCGTTGTGGAGCTCTTGGGGGACGCCCATCAGTCATGTCCTACCTTGCCTATGGGGCCGTGGAGTTTCCTGTACTTCTTGCTCCAGGAAGAACCGATCTTGTCCATCAGTCTCTGACCCAGCTGGTCCAGCAGCACGCTCCTGCTCTCCTCCTACAGGCCAGGAGGGGAACAACACCACATTAAGATCAGATACAGTCACTGGACCTACTGATGATGTGGCCCGTGGTGCTCTCGTTCCATTGGGTTGAACCAGCATGCTTTGCGTTACCTGGGCTATTATGGAGGAGAGTACAGATAGAGGGTCGTCTTTCTCCGGCTCAGTATACGCTCTCACTTCCTTCTTCTTCTGAACCTTGGGTTTGGTATCCTCCTCCTGATACAAACGCATACGTGAAAATACAAAAGACACACACAAACACACAATTCGCTATTAGCATATTTAGTGACATACTCTAAGCCTCGATTGTCTGATATGCAATTGTTGTTCTCTCCTCCTCCCTCCCGCGCTCTCTCACCGGCGGTTCCCACAAGCCGAGGTGGTCCATGTCTTTGATGTAGACGTGGTAATGGCCGCCATAACAGCCTCCCTTATGGATGATGACAGAGAAGAGTTCATAGGAGTACTCTGAGTCCTCGTCTTCAGTCTGGGAGAGAGGGTGACATAGCATAGTCATTATAATGCGACATAACATGTTCTTAAATGGTTTGACATTATATGTACTCTACATGACTTAGTTAAAACAAGAGTAAGTGGCAGTGAAGCAATGCCGATCCATGTGTGTGGTTGTCCAGTACCTGTTCACAGAAGGGCCTGAGGTTGATGGTGAGAGGGAAGGTGTAGCGACCAGTCTCCTTGTAACGCTCGCACCTGGCAAAGTCAAAGTTAAACCTCAACAGAGACACTGTCAGGAAGGGAGGGAGCTTCCTCAGCTTGGCAGACTGCAGAGGGAGAGGGAGAGAGAGAGAGAGAACAGAGGAGAGGGAGGGAAAGAGGGAGCAAGGTTAGAGAGAGTCCTGGAATCAGTACCAATTCTAGAATAAACAAGTACAATTTAAATCCATGCCAATACTCCTACTAACCTTAGCAGCAGTGACTAGTTGGTCACACTGGCCACAGCGGTAGAGGTTACTGCCTTCAAACATCTCCTCTTCCACAAACATGTCCCAGAGCGCCCCTTCCAGGCCACACACACCACGTACACACACCGTCAAGTCCAGGAAGTCCTCCTGAGAGGTAAAGAGAGAGCCAAGAGAATGAGGTGTTAGCAACACAAAGATACGCGCAGGTACAGATAAACACATGTACCCGTGTTATCTCAATCTCTTCATTCAATGACTCAATCATGGACACTCTTACTGATAGTTGTGGCTGCTTTGTGTGATGTATTGTTGTCTCTACCTTCTTGCCCTTTGTGCTGTTGTCTGTGCCCAATTATGTTTGTACCCTGTTTTGTGTTGCTACCACGTCGTGTTGCTGCCATGTTGTGTTGCTATCATGTTGTTGGCATGTGTTGCTACCATGCCGTGTTGTCATGTGCTGCTGCCATGCTGTTGTTGTCTTTGGGCTCTCTTTATGTGGTGTGGTCTCTCTTGTCGTGATGTGTGTTTTGTCCTATATTTTTAATCCCCCGTCCCCGCAGGAGACCATTTTTTGCCTTTTGGTAGGCCATCATTATGAATAATAATTTGTCCTTAACTGACTTGCCTAGTTCAATAAAGGTTAAATAAATAAAAACCTGTCTCTGGCTGATGTTGCCACACTCTTTGCAGAGAATGCTGTTGACAGTGGTGCCATGGTAGAGGCGCTGGATGAACGCACTGCCGCTGGTGTCCACTAGGGAGTGCTCTAGGGCACTGAACAGAATCCTGTTCAACTCCTGCACATCATGTTGCCTGCTCTCCTATGGGAGAGAGATGAGAGGGAGTGGTAAGCAAAATACTGTAGGCGAAAGTGATGTAGCATTATATAAAGCAAGCCTCATTCTCTAGTTTAGTCCCTGCATCACACACACCGCCATTCATACACACGCTCGTTCCCATGCTCGTGTTCACACACACTACCTCACTGTTGTTCCATCCGAAGCTGTCAGTGAGATCAGTAGTAGAGGCACTCTGTTGGTCCACCAAGAGTAGACGAGCAAACAGCCTCTGGAGCTCCAATGGAATAACCCTGACCTGAGAGACAGAGTTAATGTACTACTCAAACACACCAATACAAATAAAGACATGCACACAGTGAGGAACACACACACTCCAATGGTTGGTTCTTTACCTTGGCCTCTGGTTTGTCTTTGTCCTCCAGGCAGCCCAATTCCTTTGGACCCAGACTGAACAGCTCCTCTACACACACACACACACACACACACACACACACACACACACACACACACACACACACACACACACACACACACACAGTATTTCAAATACAGTATGAACCAAAGACAGAACACCAAGTGACCTGACTTGACCTCTCACCTCTGAACTCCGGGGTGAAGAGCAGGGTCTGGAGCAGCGAGTTGAGGTAGCACGTCCCTCCCTGGTTTTTAATCCCACTGAGGTTCACTCTTCCCCGGGGTGGAGGTGGCTCCCCTTCCCCCTTTACAACTCTACCTCCGGAGGGAGCCAGAGAATATCCCTCCCCCTCTTCCTCGAAAAGACTCCCAAACATGGCTGGGCATGCGTCTGTTTCTCTCTTTCCTGTGAAACGCACCTTCTGGGGACTGAATTGAATGTCTAATTGTGTTCACGATCGCGTAGCTAGCTAACCAATGGCTCCTCTTGCTATCTCATCTTGGTCTTGCCTAGCTCTCTGTTGATAGTAGTGGGACTGACTCTGAAATAAGACGACTTTACAGGGGTAAACATAGCTATGAATAGAAAAATAGTGTGTTCCCGTATTGTGCTCGAGTAAAAGCAATTATTGTAGTGGTTAACAAACAAGCTATACAATCATTGCCTTTACAACACGAGTTAATTTAGTGTGAACCGAGTTTACAACAGCTAAATTCGGACCGGTGACAGACCTACCTGGCTATCTGACTCGTTAGCTATCAAGCAAAACGTGTTTCAGCGTTCCTGACGCAGATAGAGCTTTAACTCCAGAAATATCCTGATGCTTTTTTGGAAAGTTATACTCGAAACCAAACTCTGTCTACATTCCTCTGTTTTAAATAAGAGAAAACACGAAAAAACGTAAATAAAAACACCATTGATGAACAGTGCGCAGCCATAATGTCCAAAGGGTAGAGTGGGGCATTGTGGTAGTTGTAGTGTCGTTTTGAAATCACAGGGTGGCACCTCGGCTGAATAAACTACATGTCCACCAAGTCTTCTCTTCGATTTTGCAAGAGCATCAAGCCTCTTGTAGTTTTTATAACATGGCTTGTCTGTCATCCAGTGGATGTCTCAAACACACACAACTGATAAATCTGAACTGAAATGTGATGCATTTTCTGCTGGCAATCTTAAAGAAGGTTCGTACGTGGCTACAAACCTGCTGGTCTTTTAACCACCTGTTCAGTTTTTGTGTAAAAGCACTGACACAAGCCACACATTTTAAAGGTATACTTTGGGATTTTGGCAATGAAGCCATTTGTCTACTTCCCCAGGGTCAGATGAACTTGTGGATAGCATTTTTGTCTCTGTGTTAAGAATTCCCTGTCGGTGACTGTTAGCACCTCACAACCCTGAGCAAACTCCCCTCCTCATCCACCACAACCAGAGCCTGAGAGTCTAGGGGGAACCATAAACCTGCCTCTAAAACTCTGACCTGTGCCTTGATAGGTTGCTAGGGAGGTTACTAGGGGGCAGGACATCTACCCATCCTCTTGACACTGCAGGTCACACAATACTTGCAGTCTCCCTAAAGCAGCGGCAGTGAGCAACATCTGTCTCTGTCGATCAACAACTGGACTCACTCATATCTCTGGACTTGTGGGATGGTGTTGGTATTGTTCTTAATAGTTAGTTGTTGTTGCATTATTTATAGCTTGTAACCTATAAACATGTTCAGGGGTTATATGCCATTTATACACACCTTTATTACTGTTATTATGCTCTTGTGTTATCATATGTACAGCATATTCATTGCCTTTCATTTCCTTCAACAGAACTATTACCATTCCACTACCCTTCCCACTTTTCATCCCAATGTTCATCTTCCTCAGTGTGTTTAAAGTTCCTGTGTGTTAACTCTTGGGCAGTTTTATTCCCCTCTAACCTGGGATGGTGTCGGTGAGTCACAAACCAGTAAAATACCTTGAGCCAGATCACTCTCTTTCACTCTGCATCCAGTAGGTGGAAGTTAGAATTAGTTTGCTAGCAGTTACCATAGACTACCAGGCATTGCGCTAACTCTAGTTAGCAATTGTGCAAACACTAGCAACTTCCTTCAAACTGCACGCAGAGACATAAAAATGGTCTCCACGAGTTCATCTGACTCTGGTAGTAGATAAAGGTCTAGTTAAATAAAGATTAACTAAATGTAAAAATGGCCAAAATCCTGAAGTATCTCTTTAAGGTTTCTGGAAGTTGGTTCAAGTGGTGAACAGCTTTTACAGAAAATGCAGATTGGGCAAAAGCTGTGGAACTCTACAGTTTCCATTCACTGCTCCCCTAGTATGGGACCCTATAAAATATAGATTTCATAAAATCATTCTGAAACAATATTCTTACAGTATTTTTTTTACACATTTCTATTACCTCAATAAATAATTTTCACAAAATGATAGGCAACAAATGTGACTAATGTTAAAGTTATATACTGTACTTGTGTGGTTCAAATAGCTGCGTACCACTTGTAGACCACACTGTCTATGGTGTGGTTGGTATTACCTAGAAGAAGGGAGGGGAAGAGATAATTGCGACTGAGTTATTTTTTACCTTTATTTAACTAGGCAAGTCAGTTAAGAACAAATTCTTATTTTCAATGATGGCCTAGGAACAGTGGGTTGCAGAACAGTGGGTTGCAGAACGACAGATTTGTATACAGCTCGGGGATATGAACTTGCAACCTTTCGGTTACTAGTCCAACGCTCTAACCACCAGGCTACCCTGCCGCCCCAGTTACTAGTATTGCAACTCATCACAGGAGGCTGCTAAGGGGAGGACGGCTCACAATAATGCCTGGAATGGAGTAAATTAAATGTGGTAACCATCACACAGTGGGAAGAGGCAATATAAAAAAAATCACTGAACCTTCCCCATGTCATCGATGATGTCACATCCTGCTGTAATGCTGCCGCAGGTGTTTCGAACCCCTGGCCCTTACCTTAGGGGCGACGAGGCTGACCTTCAGGGTGGTGATGATGGAGAACTCTCTGGGGAAGAGGTGACAGTTGACGAGGTGCTGGGTGAACGGGAAGTCCAGGGAAGGGTGAGAACGGGACAGACGGACATCCCTCACACCCCCAGACTGGATCAGATGCACCCCCCCTCGTTAACCCCCTCACCCCTGCCCTGGGGAGAACACGGGACAGAAGGTCTAGGGGGAGCAGGTCTACGGAGAGAGAGAAAGAAACAGATAGAGAAAGCAAGAGAAAAAGAGAGAAAGAGTGAGAAAGTGAGGAAGAAAGGGAGGGGGAGTGAGAGAGAGATAGTTAGCATTTCCTAAATAGTGGGAAACTGCTTTAGGTGGTGAGAGCAGCAAGATCGTGTGTTGTAGTTTCTTGAGTATTCATGATATCAGGTAAGGTTAGTCAGAGTTTACTGGATGGCTGGGAAATGTCTGGTAGGCTATTGGCATGATCTGTACATACGTGTAGAAGAATTATCTGTGCATGAGTGATTTGCATCTCAAAGTTTTGGAAAATCAAGTTAAACACGCCAAACACTCTCACACACACGCTATTTGTCTTACACACACATATACAAACACACAAACTCACAGTGGTGGAAAAATTACTCAGTTGTCGTACTTCAGTGAAAGTATAGATACATTCATAGAAAGTGACTCAAGTAAAAGTAAGTCACCCAGTAAAATAATACTTGAGTAAAAGTATTTGGTTCTAAATGTAACTGCTAAAATATACCTAAGTATCACATTTCTTATATTAAGGGAAGCAGACACCACCATTTTCTTGTTTTTAAAATGTACAGAAAAACAGGGGCACACTCCAACACAGACATAATTTACAAAAGATGCATTTGTGTTTAGTGAGTCTGTCAGATCAGAGGCAGTAGGGATGACCACGTGTTCTCTTGATAAGTGTGTGAATTGGACCATTTTCCTGTACTGCTAAGCATTCAGTACTTTTGGGTGTCAGGGAAAATGAAAGGAGTTACTCTTTGAACTAGCATCCCTACTGCATGCAAACAAGAGAAAGAAAGAGATAGTGGTGTGTTTAATGCCACTCTACAGTATAACCTGAGAGAGCCGCTATCTGACTGGAAGTACAGTGTTATGTGTCACAATCAAATGTGTCCCTGGATAGGTTACAACACCCACGCAGATATTTTCATAGCGCATTTAATAGAATAGAATGTACCTCTGCATGGTCTCCATGTCTCTGCAGCTGAGTTGATGACCCTTAACCTGAGGAACAGCAGCAGAGGCAACAGCAGCATCAGAGATGACATAACAGCTTGCTCCAGCCAATCGCAAGCACTGTGACTGATCCGAACGCCAATTGACGCTCATCTCCAACACGTGTGTGTGTGAGTATGTGTAGTGTGTGTGTATGCTTGTATGTAAGGTGTGTCTAGAGATGGACCTTAGAGAGTGTCTGTAGGAAACATCTTCAGAGAGTCCAGATGACAAAGTAAAGCTTGGATCTAAACTACTCTACATCTGACTTCAGCCAAGGCAGACAGGCAGGCTTCTAATGAGTTAGTTATGTCTGGTCCAGCCCCTTCTCTTATATACCAGGCCCATGCAAATCACTAACCAGTCTGTCAATCATTTCACAGAGTAGAACGGAAGCCAGCTGTATCGCTCACATACTCATCTGAGAGTGTGTGAGAAAGAGAGAGAGCAAGATGAATACCCAAGGTGGAGTTGTATGGGTTTAGATACAGAAATAAGGAGCTGTACTACAAAAACCGTTGCATTAGATAAACACCATAAAGAGTTGAAGTAGTCATTTTTAAAAGGAAAATAAATACATTTGAAAACATGCATACCACCGGTGATCTCTGCTCCACCAATAGAGTGCTTGATACCAGCTAAGCTATTACCATATTAGCCAAGGTCCCGGTTATTAGGACTTTTATTTTTGTAGTAGCTGAGTGGATGACTGTGCATTGTGTTCTTTTGGTGAGTTTATTTACAGAAGACATGCTTTCATAACAGATTTGCTAATATTACATTGAGAAAATGTAATAAAAATTGTAGAGGGGAATTAGGTACAACTCCCAGGTGCAGACCCGGGAGGGTGGACTAATGTGCATGTACGTGTGTATTTCAGCCATGCCCAGGCTTCAAATAGCTATTCTGATACAGATCAGGGAGAGAAAGAAGGGGTGTGCACTCTTTCTGTTCTACACCTTTTACTGCTCTGTTTGGCCTTTTCTTCAAGAGCAGGTTTGTGTGCTTTGGTGGATCACTGGGCAGGAGGACGGTGTCCTATAGAGACTAGTCTAGTGTGTTTCTCCTAGCCATTTATATTAAAGGCTACAGGGTCATGATATAACTTTCTCCCTTCTTGTATCTCTATCCCATCAAGCTATCAATCGACTGTGCTTAATCTGACTGCATCAGCCAATCACAGAGTGATCTAACATCCTGACAGATGGCTGACCGCAGGCACAGGTGTAATAAAAACAGGGAGATTTAATTGGTTTTGCTCACTCCTCGGTCCTCTCCTCCTTTTGAAAAAGGTCAGAGAAGAAACAAATGCAATTATATTTAAATTATTCTCCTCCGCAAGGATGACGTTTACAGAGGAATCCCAAAATACAAGTGTTAAAAATGAATTTGAATGTATATAGTTTTTAAATGTGTTCATCTAGTCCTTCGAGAACACAGCAGCTTATTCAAGGGAGTGTAGTGGATTTCGGAGGAGATTTACAATAAACAGTAGCACCCCCTGCCGGTCTCTTTATGCAGCTAAGAAAACATTTGTGACCATACTGTGAAATACTGCTGGATAGGGTCTAACATACACAATAGGTAGAACATACGACTATAGACAATACATTGAAGATACAATTCATGATTCGCATGTGTAATTAGTCTACTGAATAAGCCCGTTTTCTATCTGACACACATTTAAAGGAGGAGCGGGACAGGGAGCCTGAGTACCAAACTATATTTATTGTTTACAGTAGTAAAAGACGCCAAACAATGTACAAATCAGTAGAGGAACCAAACTAATACCATATGACAAAACATGTGGGTAAAGAACTTATCTGCCCCTCCCCTTATGCTCCTAGTAGACGTAGCCCCTAACCACAGATCTAGGATCAGAAAACCGGAACCCCCAAAACATGAACCATTACGGGGATGCAAATTATCTGACCCTGTATCAGTGTTTAAGGATGACTTCTCCTTCCCACCTTAAACCCCCACCCAAAAACCAAAAGCAGAGTCACTGACAGGGTTGCTATAAGAACTGACCACTGAAAAAAAAAAAAAAATCCCATATGGAATCAGGGAATATTCCCTTTTGACTGCCCTCTAAAAAACTAGGGGTGCATCTCAACAGTACAAGTAGCTTCCTTGTGACAATGTGTCTCCTCTCCTTCATTCTTGTAAAACTGACACTAAAGAACTGGACAGGTGAAAGCTAGGTGAAAGCTTATTCCATGGTCAGCATCCACCTTAGCCTGAATGTTCACATCGGTGCCAAATGAAGGAGGCAACACAAGACTTGATGAGATGTACCCTTGGTTTTCACCCACGAAAAAAACTTGGGCGCCCCCCATGTCAAACCATTGGGAGGGTCCAGAAGCCACCCCTAACCCTTTTGTAGATTTGAGGTGTTGGATAAATACAAAACACTACACAAGTGGCTTAGGTGTAGGGGGTTGTTTCTAGATCAAAACCCATGATTCTTAGCATTGGAAAGACCCAGAAGCTGTCCAAGACTGTTGAAGAGATCAATGTTGACTAAGACAGACATTTGAGGGGAGCACCCCAACCCAAAACTGCGCCAGACATCTTTTAAAATAAGAACAAGGAAACAGACGATGGGGAAGCCTCAAAGTAGAAGTTGCCCCTTACCACAGATCTAGGATCAGCTCATTGTGTCCTAAACTTAACCTCATCCAATATGGGGTAAACTAATAACTGACCTTAAATCAGTGTTTAGGGGGCAAGTTCATCCCACTCCCCCCAGGACAAAACCGAGACAGACATTTTAAAAAAAAACAATGGAACACAGAAGCTGAAGAGGAGCAGTGGGCGTGGTTTGGATATGTCAATCACTGTAATAACGGGAGGGGATTAGCAGAGGCCGCCTGTCTGCTGTTGGAAAACATCTATGGTGTCTTCATCCTCCATCTCCAGCTAAAGAGAGAGAATTAACATGTGAGATGGAAGGAGAGAGGGATCTAGTAAAGAGTGATTCCATGAGGGGGGAGATTCTGTGAGTGGGAAGTTCTAAGAAAGTAATCAAGTTAATTGAGAGCAGGTGTGCTTTAGTTGAGACAAGATAATGGCGTCAGAGAAGCTGTGCTTTAGAGTGATTAAGAATGAGATAAGAGAATAGAGTGAGTAGAGGGTGTTTAGAGAGAGCTGCCAGTCGTCTGTGCAGTGTACCTGTGAAGGTGTGTCCGTCTCATTGATTGGCTGTCCGTCAAACCTGAACCTGATCTGCCTTATCGAGAGCCCCTGCAGGAGAGGGAGGACACATTAGAAATACATGGGACAGATATTCCTATAGTATTAGGAATCAGGTCAGCTCGAATGACAATATTTCTATGAGGAATGTTCAGTGTGCCCCTGCTCCAGTCTTCGCCATTGAGGCAGCAGGTAGGAGGGCAAGGTGTCTGATTGGCTACTGTGCTGACCTGACGTTCGCAGTAGGCCTTCATCAGTTTGCTGAGCGGAGTGTGCCTCTTGATTTTGAACTGAACCACAGAGCCGTCCTGACCGGCTACCTTTAAGTTAATGTGGTCGTTCTCAGTCTTCACGCCCTCCTGAAACACAACCAAACAGCAATTAAAAGATTAACAATGTCGTTTTTCAGTCTTCAATGCTTCGGTCTTGGAGAGCCAAACAATTGATGAGTTGTGCAACCACTGTTAGGCCTCCTCATAAGTAAGATCTGGACATGGGGTAGGTAGTGTTCTTGCCCAGTGAATTAGGGTTGCTTGTGGGTGGTACTGGGTCTGGGGAATGCGCGGAACCTGTAGGCTGTGACTGAGGCAGCCAGCTACTAGACCCAGGCGTGCCTCAAATCGAAAACAAATTATATCCAAACACTATCAATCAGTGGTTAGGAACCATTTCGTACAGACCACTTATGATCTAGCTAGCTTTACCTGGTCTTACCGGCGCCTGGCCAACGCCATGCGTGTTTACTGGCCTAAAAGATAAACAGTGCAATAACTAGGTTATTTAGCCATTTCAATAAGTGGATGCCGACGAATGCATCTAAATCACTCGAATACGGCTTCCAAATGGTGTCACATTTTGTGCCGCTTGCCTTGCGGCGTTTAGCTAGCTAGCTGCTAGCGTGGTATGGCTTCCACAAAGAAAAACCCGCAAACGGTATCGGTGTATTCAACTTCGAAATGTAAGTGTTAGTTGTTACAACAATTCTATTATCTGGTCGAAATAATTCGTCTAACATCTCTAATAGTTTTTATATCTGATAAACTTAAATATCGTATCCGGAGGCAGCACTCCATTCATTTAACTACGAAACAAACAGTGCGCCGATTCGGACAAACGTGCAAACCGGGCCATTTTTTATTGCATATTTCAGGCGCTATTTGACATTAGACTGTTCTAATCACCTTTACATACCCACCACATGCTGATAGACGGCTAGCCTTACCTTTGGTTTCTCCTCCGACATTTTAATGGGTTTTCTTTAAAGGATTTGCTGGTTAAAATGCAATTTTGGCTGTGTTTTCGTTTGCACCTCTTTAAGCTATATGCTCTTCTCCTCCGCAAAAACGGGAACGCGCTTTGGTCTCTCGTTCCGCAGACACTGATTGGCTTTCGTGAAAACACGTGACATATTCTCTCGGGGACGGGGATGCGTAATTCAGCCAAATACTCGGCCACGCGACATTAAGAACCCGCCAAAGGTAGGGCTGAGTGTGGCCCTTGGTTAATCTCAAATAAATACACACATTACACTCAGATCAAATTGTATTTGTCACATGCTTCGTAAACAACAGGTGTAGACTACCATACTTACAAGTCCTTAACCAACAGTGCAGTTCAAGAAGAGTTAAGAAAAGATTTACCTCACAAACTAAAGTAAACAAATAAAAAGTAACACAAAAAAGAACAATAACTGGGCTATATACAGGGCGGTACCGAGTCAACGTGCGGGGGTACAGGTTAGTCGATGTAATTTGTACATGTTGGTAGGGGTGAAGTGACTATGCATAGATAATAAACAGCGAGTAGCAGCAGGGTAAAAACAAATGGAGGGAGGGAGTGTCAATGTAAATAGTCCGGTCGCCATTTGATTAATTGTTCAGCAGTCTTGCGGCTTGGAGGTAGAAGCTGTTAAGGAGCCTTTTGGTCCTAGACTTGGCGTTCCGGTACAGCTTGCCGTGCGGTATCAGAGAAAACATTCTATGACTTGGGTAACTGGAGTCTCTGACCATTTTTTAACATGGCTATGTACAGGGAGTACCAGAATAATGTTGTAAAATACAAATTATATCAAGCCAAATCTTCCATCTTCATCACAATGGATAGAGAAATGGGGTGTATTCATTACAGAAGCAAACTGAGAGTGTGTGGGGGGTATGGCTTTTGATGACCAGTCGGGGGCGCTCCAACTCAACATGTAATTTCTCTCTTAAGGGAGAAAGGGAAGGATTGGACTGGGTAGGGATCGAGGCCTGGGTTTACATTCCAGAAAAAGATTCTCTCTGTGGCTCTGGTCATAGAAAATGCTTGAATAAAGAGTATACGTATCCTTGATAAAAAAATACTATATTGAGATTAAGAATTAAGGTTTGAGTCAGAACTGCAGGAATTCCTGTTTATTCACATCTCTACTATTGTTGAGGTTACGATCACTGGTCTGATATGGTTGTTGTAGGTTTCTCACTATAAGGTAGAGGTTATTGTAGGAGCTAGGAGTTGATAAGATCCAAAGAGACAAGTCTTACATAGTGGAAAGTTTTATTTGAGTAAAAATAGATTTGTTCAATCAACAGACAAAGGGTAGTTTATTACACAACTAGACATTAATAAAACGTTGATTAATTTGTCCTGACAATATTCTAACTGAAGTAGCTGGTGTCTGTAATGAGAAAGCGGTCACCGGTAGATAAATATTACTTAGATCTGACATTCGTCATTTTACAAGGTGTGTACATTCTATATGGTAGGGTACATTTCTATCTGCAATTCTGAGCATTCAACTCTTCTGAATAGCCTCCTATTTAAAGCTGCAATATGTAACTTTTTGGGCGACCTGACCAAATTCACATAGAAATGTGAGTTATAGATCTGTGACTCTTTGAAAGCAAGTTTAAGAAGCAGATCTATGCTTCCCGTATGGAAAATATATTTCACAGCTGTTTAGATGGTACAATGACTCTCTTGCTTGTTTTGTCGCAAACTGAAATAAGGTGAACTATTAATATTTTAGCAAGCAGGAAATGCCGGAGGGATTTCTACATAGTGCTTCATTAAGTACAATTCTGGTTAAAATTAGAAAAACAATACATCTATACAAGTTTATTGTTTGATGGAGTACAGGTGTGCGTGCACTGGACACATTTCTGATAGTTCACCATCAGATAAATATACATAGAAAAAGGTCAACATAGATAAGGTCAACTTTCCTGGAGTGCATCTTCTCATTCAAGTAGAGCATAGGCAAGATCTCCTACAACCAAGTAGTAACCCTCAAGTACCATTATCATTGAGTTTATAATACAGTAGTAGTCACAGAAGGTATATAAGGTAACATTTAAGGCTACTACACCTGTGCACTGCCCTGCAAGACATGTTCTGCACTGCACCACTCACCAAGCAGCGCAGAACTTGTTCTAGCTCAGTATTCGTAGAAGACTTTGTTCATTACATTCAACACAATGTTTAATGACCTGTGTGACATGGGAAGATAATGTTGTATATCAGGCTGTCCCAAGACTTTGATCTAAGGCCAGTTTCATGTATTCCCCTCAAAAGGGTTAAAGATATTGAACGGGATTTTAAGAACTTACAAAATCGTAACATATTGTACAAATTGGAATTCGTTACATCATACGAATTGCAGGAAATATATATATTTTTTGCAGGACATAACATACGAAATAAGTGATGTTGTGCACAATTTTTGGTGACTCGTTTTGACGTGAGCGCTACTTTCAAAACTATGGTCTGAAACTATACAAATCCTTTAAAAACGGCTCTAAGACTTTTATGATTAATGGGTTTGGGGGGGTAGGCTGAGCATAGAACAGACAATAAGGTTAACAGTCCGTGGGGGGTGTTGAAAGGTCAGAAGTAAAGAGAAGGAAGGCAGTTGATAGTACAGTGTCCAAATATCAGCTCAGGAGAATTTGGAGTACGGGTTGGACCCACTGAGACCTGGAAGAAAGAGAGCGAGAGAACGAGATAGCAGGAGTTAGAGATCATCTTTCATTTTAAATTCCAGCAGGAGTTCGAGATCATCTTTCATTTTAAATTCCATCAGAGTAGTGATGGTGCTTTTCCACAGACGTGAATGGGGAAACATGACAGGAGTGGCGTGTGTGTTTGTGTGCGTGTATCTCAAGTCGTACCATATTTCGTTCTGATTTCCTCATGCCTCATCTTCATCTCTGCCTTTCTGTTAACACAAAGACAACCAGCTGGTTAGACACACACTTCGTATTTTAAGAGGACTGCACAACCTTTCAGACCAGCCAGGTTGGTAAAAAGTCACGAGTAGAGCACAAACCGGTTTGGGCGGTTAGCTTAGCTGTGACGTATGTAAAGGTTTGTTCCAGTAATGCTTTTGTGTCACTCTGGCTGTAACTGATATGAAACTAACAAAAGAAACCTGGGGCATTGTTCTGATCGCAGTCACATTGTCAGAGACACACTAAGGTCAAATACAGCACACACAGGGCCTGACTGGGTAATGTTTACCATATCTCCCTGAGGAATTTGTTGTAGGCCAGCTGAACACACACATAAATACTGACACTTAGAATAACAAAACACTTTCTTTAATTGTACATTTCTTCACATAGATAGACAAATACGCAGATGTTCGTGTGCCATGATGACATCTTACCTCTCTTCCTGTTTTCCCTTCATCTTATTGGTCCGTCTCTCCATCTTGGCATCGAACCTCGTAGACCTGACACACACACACATTAGGGCGGATAAGTACTTCTACATGTGCCTAGAGGTCATTCCATGGGGTAGGTCAGTGCGTGTATGTGTGTGAAGAATTACACACTTTAGTTGACCACGGCAAAGCAAACACAAGCTACACAGTTGAGGCCAAATATATAGGCACCCTTGCACTAAATTATTCCCTATTTCATTTCAAATAAATAGAAATAAAAACATTGATATTGGATTTTCGACATTGCAGAGAATTTAATTTTTGCAAACTTAAGTTAAGAATTTTTATTAAGAAAATAAAGACAAATGGCAGCTCCTAAATTGGCTCCCTGGAGCTAGTGGCCAAGATAACTGCAGACAAACGCTTCTTGAAGCAATCAATGAGTTTGCTGTAACTTTCTACTGGCATTTGGCCCACTTTTCAGCAGCAAATTGTTCCAATACTTAAATGTTTGAGGGGTTCCTTCCAACTACTAATCTCGCCATAGATTTTGGATGTGATTCAGTTCTGGACTCTTGTCTGACATGTGGGAGATTTGATCATGCTGTGGGGTTGCTTTGCTGCGTCTGGTCCCGGTGGCCTTGAACGTGTGCAAGGCATCATGAAATCAGCAGATTATCAAGTGTTTTGTTCAACCCAGTGTCCAAAAACTGGGTCTCCACTGAATGTTGTGTATCTTCCAGCAGGACAACAACCCCAAACATGAAAAAACACCCAGGAATGGTTCAAGAAGAGATGCTGGAATGTTCCGGAGTGGCCAGCCAAGAGTCCAGATTTGAATCACATCCAAAACCTACGGAGAGATCTGAAAACATCAGTTGAGGGGGGTAACCCTCAAACATAGAAGATTTAGAGCAGTTTTCTGCTGAACAGTGGGTTACATCATTGATGGCTACAAGACGTGTTTGTCTGCAGTTACCTTGGACAAAGGCTGTGCAACCAAGTATTAGCTCCGGAGTGCCAATCATTTAGTCCATGCCGTTTGCCTTTATTTTCTAAATTAAAATGGTCAACTTAAGTTTACAAAAATACAATTGGTTCTGCAATGTTGAAAATCTAATCAGGTGTGAAGACCAGATGTTTTTATTTGTTACTTATTTTAGAAGGGGACACTCACACATACATCATGTTTTAGTTGTATTGTTTGTATATCTTTCTATTTTACATTTGTGTTACTGTTTTTGTCTGTCACTTTTTCGTTACTTGTCATGTTTTGTGGACCTCAGGAAGAAACGCTTCTGCTTTGGCAAAAGCTAATGGGGATCTGAATAAACAAATAAGAAATAGCGACTTATCTAAGAAAAGTGCATGGGTGCCAGTAGATTTAGCTGAAACTGGATATAAATACACTCAAGCAAGTCAATGATTAAAAAAAATATATATATATATCATCCCAAACCGAGATGTGTTTTGGAAACAGACGACACAAATCAACGACGTGTGAGTGTGTGTGTTATAAGCACTATACCCGATGTGTTCACACTTGCAGCAGCAGAAGAGGCAGACCAGGAAGGCGATGATAATGACTCCACCCACCACCGCCATGGCGATGATCAATGACTGGAAGTTCACTGACACACACACAATCAACATTAGTTTCTACTCCAGCAGAAGTGTGTGTATGTGAGTGTGTTTCTTACCCCAGCAGCGTCCCCAGCGTGCATCGTTGAGGGGGCAGAGGGCGTGCGGGGGGAGGATGGTTTTGACTGGGTACGTGATACACATCTTAGTCTTCTGACACCACAGGCACTGTGACAAACACACACAGGTCAAACTTAACGCAAATATATGTGGACTATGAATGAGTAGGGGTTTCAGGATTGGCAGGGATAGAGTTCACAATGCCAAGGATGGAGGGATGCAAAGAGAGAAATGAGGGCAGAGAGGTGTGTATTCAGTGTGTCCCCCAACCTGTCTGACAGGTCTGGAGGGTGGAGCTGATATGCTGATTCATGTGCAACAGAAAACATTTGTGACCCTGTTATTCCCATGAGCAAGAGGTATAGCGAAGTAAACTGGACCAGAACACATGTGACCCTGTTAGACCAATGAGCAGGAGGTATAGTGATGGAATCAGGACCAGGAAACCCAAAGTGTGCCTGACTCACGTGCCAGACTAATCCCAGACTCACCGTCACAATCTTTAGACATTCCTCACAGCTTGTTCCATTCTTAGTCTCACACACTGAGAGAGGGAGGGAGAGAAAACAGGTTGATTCAAGGGGAAAAAAACATTAGGTCAGTAGTTCATAACACACAAAACAACTGCAGTTAGAGGCAGTAATAAAGTCTTCTCACCTGCATTAAGACCCAGCCTACTGTAGATATTTCCTTTTGTTGTCTGATTGTATGACCATACAGAATTGTTTGTGTACATTCTGTTAGTTCTATGGCTCCAGATAAGAAGAGGAAGCCTGGTAGTCTGGTTTCTATGGGGCTAAAAGGCTGAAGGATTCTTCCAAGACAGGGAACAGGTGTCTCTTTGGACACTTTGACTGGTTTCACCCAAACACTTAACAGTTAAAAGGGACAGCCAGTCACGATTATAGCTACTGAAATGTGTCTGAGAAGGAACTGAAAACACTCCAACGTTCCTGCTAAAAGGTTTCAGTTACACAAGCATTTAGCAGAAAGCGAGAGCCAACTCCCTAACAGTGAATAGGCCAAATATGTTACCAATATGTACCAAGCCACTTGAAATTAATGAGCCATAATCTGAATATAATAATCTACATGTTAAGGTTGATGAAAGTCTAAATTACATCATTATAAAAGGAACTGAAAACAAGCATTGTCATTAAGTTTTTTACCTAAAGGCAAAGTCATTGTGAAATATGCTACAACGTGAAATCGGGGAAATTCTGGTTTGAGGGTACTCCACTACCAGCTGTATTTTCGGTGATTAATGTGATAGACTAACTAGAGCAAACATAATCAACTATAATATGTTGTCATATACATCAAAATAATCTATAAGCGACAATAAATCAATGGTTAACAAAAACAACAAAAGAAGTGTCACTGACTCACCTATCCTAGGTGCGGCAGTTTGCGCGAACACAGCACCTACACCGAGGAGTAGCAGAACAGCAGGTAGGCCTACCAAACTCCTTAAATCCATCATTTATTGAAACTTTAAAATCCAAACTCTGACAGTAAAATATCCCGTCGTGTATGGCGCTACTCTTGAGTTGAAAAAGTTGTCTTATTTCAGTAACAACAGGGAGAAATTGAGGCAACCCGTTTGAAGAAAAGAAATTTTTGAAGTGCTGTTGAGGCAAAAAGGTCTGTCCTCCTTCCTCCCTGAGCGCGCCCAACCAATGACAGGTGGAATTAGGGTGAACACGTGTCCCAGATTGCTGGACAGTCCCGAATGTTGGCCGTTTGTCTGATGTCCCGTATTTTACCAACACATTAAAACACCACTCATTTACCAACAAAGTTAGATTTGTTGCATATTTCAGTCAGAATTCCTATTCATTTGATGATAACTGACATTTCGAACTGTCTGCCAGAAACATATATTCATGTAGGCTGCACTGGCCCGCAAAAACATTCCGTTGTCCCGCATTTGTGTATTTTAAATATGGACCATTATGTGGTCACCCAAGCGGAAATATAACAATCAGGTCAGCAGTGTGCGCGTGCGTGCGTGTATAGAAGAGAAGACTGGACAATTTCCGATAATTTATTAAAGCATAAGTTTGTAAAGCCAGTTACAAATAAAAAAAGAACAACAACTATTTTCTATCTCTTTCTCGGTTTTCTCTCAAAACAATCACAATGTTTCAATATATAATGATAATAATTAATATGAACCATGACAGATTACAGTCAGGGCCTGCTCTGGCCGCCTGCGGCTGGAAAAGGACCCCGGTATAGAGGTTGCTCATAGACACAGATCTAGGATCAGCTTACCCTTACCATTTGGGTGTGAAATGCAAAACTGACCTTAGATCACAGGAGGTTGGTGGCACCTTAATTGGGGAGGACGGGCATGTGGTAATGGAGCAAAATCAATGGAATGGTATTAAATACATCAAACACATGGTTTCCATGTGTTTAATGCTATTCCTCTTGCTCAGTTCCAGCCATTATTATGAGTCTTCTTCCCCTGCCTTAGATCAGTGTCAAGAGGCAACTTCGTCTTACTCTGTGTACTAGCAGTGTGAGAGGCAGGGCCATAGAAAGAGAATACCTAGATAGGACACAGTTCCCGAATTTGACTGGATTTGATGATAATTGACATTCCAACCTGTCTGCCAAAAACATGTATTCATGTAGGCTACACTGGCCCGCAAAAACAGGATTTTTCAGTCATTCCAAATGGTCCAGTGGAACACAGGATGTAATGTTCTTCTGAGTTGGAATGTCCTTTCCAGTAATTCTGATTCTATAGACTGGTTCTCCAGTGGGCTTAGGCCCACAACCAGTGACGACACACAGTCAGAAACAAACACAATTCCCATGTTCCCAGAATTCTCATATTCCAACTATTCCTATTTCCAAGATGCATACCTCCTCAATGTGTGAACTTCTCTTCTTTAACAGAATTCCATACTGTAACCATATCCCCTCCCTCCCTCTGCAATAATTCTAACAAATAAATACCCCATCCTCCACCCTCTCCCTCCCTTCCTCCATTCCCAAACTCTTCCCCATTTAAAATCACAATCACAACACCATTCTCTTATAAAGGTTACCCAGATACATAATACTGTTATTTGTCAACACACTTTCTTTCTTTTCTTCATATGGTTCCCTTCTTCCCCCCGGTGGGGTAGTTAGTCAGTCACTTGCATTATGACACAGATACACACACTCACGTTAGCATTCCAAACACAGCACTGCAGGAGGGGAGACACTGGGAACGCACAGTACACGAGTCACATGACTTAAAACAGGTTCTATTCACTCATGAACTGGAGAACGGTCACATAGCGTAGAAGCAGAATGGGTAGAGAAGACAAAACTAGATTCCTCGTGTTTTTTTGAAAAGTACCCACCGATATGGAAACGTGAGCCAGACGGATGATACAGAGGCTACATTTCACTAGAGCACAGAGAAACGCATGCAGGCAACCATCCCAAACCGCCCTACCAATATGGCCGCCGCGACTGAACTCTACCCATTCTACATCAAGAAGTGAAACCCCTCAAAATATCTGTGATTTAGTCAGATGGCACTGCTAGTGAATAAGGGTGCGTTGGCATATTAGACATACAGCAGTGAATATCTCTGTTCCTTCGCATTTAGTTTACACATACAATAAATTAATCAAATGGCATTTATAATGATATTTATATACATACAGTACAGTGACCACCAAAATCTATGTAGGGTTCCTATGAGGTGCGATATACAAGAACGCCAAGTGTTTGATTAGTGTATGTGTGTATGTGTAGGTTGGACATGAATATGTTATATATGTGATGTTCATAGTAGACATATTACAGGAGACAGCTCTCTCAATCTCCCTTGGTTGATCTTGTAGTCGACTTTTGTCACTCTTTAGCATCATTCTCTCCTCCAGACCTCTCCACACCCACGGAGCCTACCCCCCAGACCGAGCCAAACAGCTACCCCTTGAAAGAGCCTCTGAGTCAGGATGATCCCGGGGAGAAGGCCCTGGGTGGGCCTCCAGTCCTGGTTCTCTTGAGGGGGTTTGTGTGAGGTCACTTCCTTTGACCATATGTCATGTCACTTCCTTTGACACAGGAAGTAAGTACTGTGCAGTCTGATGAAGGAACCTGATTTTCCATTTGACCCCGAGATGAAAATACAAAACACAGTGAGTCCTTTATCTCAGTCACCACGGACGACAGCAG
>NC_056435.1:4274137-4286637 GCF_018296145.1 Oncorhynchus tshawytscha
GAGAGGGGGAGAGAGGGGAGAGAGAGAGAGGAGGGTAGAAAGAGAGAGGGGAGAGAGAGAGGGAGGAGAGAGAACAATTTCAGATGAAAATTGATATTACCGTTCTACTCATTGGCATCATGTCTCTGTGAGGAAAACCACAGGTGGATCTGAATCCTATGGTTCTAAGAGGTTGGTTATTAGAACACTTTGGTGTCTCCATACCTGGCGTCTTCTGGCGACTCAGCAAACACCTGGTACGTCCTCTCATCTGTCACGATGTTCAACGCATTCTCCTTCTCATGGTTGTTCACGATCTCCCTGTGAGGAACAGAGAGGAAAGGAAATACGTTCTGCTTTGTCAATGAGTTGCATTGTGGATTGGGCTTAAGACTAGAGCACTGCATTGTGGGTATTAGAGTCTTACTTGGCGGCGCGGATGTCGATGGTTCCCTTCAGTTTCTCCTCGCTGTCGTTGTCAAAGTACATCAGTTTGTGTTCCCTCAAAACAAACCAACGCATCTTCCAGTTCCTGCAGGGGGAGGTAGGGTGTAGGGGTTAACACACACACACACACACACACACACACACACACACACACACACACACACACACACACACACACACACACACACACACACACACACACACACAGACACATAAGACAAACACTCTCCTCTAATCCCCCTCTAAACAAACAGACACACACCCCAACCTGCGGGACAGAGTGGACAGTCCTCCTCCCTTCTTATGGAGCCAGCCAGACTTGAGGGACTCCTGTTTGGAGCGGAACCACATGAAGGTCTCATCCTTCAACACACACCACCGCCTGCGCCATGGAATCATCAGACCAGCTGAGAGGGAGACACACACACACACACATGTTCATTATGCCACTACAACCAGTTAAAGGGATGGGAGAGAAACATGGGCAGTGTGGAAGTGTTGTGTGTTTGTGTGTCTGTAGGTGTGTGTGTGTTTGTGCGTGTGTTTGTACTCACCCTTCATGTAGAGGTAGCTATGGAAGTACGGAGGTCCGTTCCCGTTGAGAAGAGTGACCCTGCCGTTGTGTACCTCCTCATCTGTGTCCAACAGCCCATCATGCTCATCATCACTCTCTATGTACTGGACAACACAGATATATACCTCAATATCTATCTATCTATCTATCTATCTATCTATCTATCTATCTATCTATCTATCTATCTATCTATCTATCTATCTATCTATCTATCTATCTATCTATCTATCTATCTATCTATCTATCTATCTATCTATCTATCTATCTATCTATCTATCTATCTATCTATCTATCTATCTATCTATCTATCTATCTATCTATCTATCTATCTATCTATCTATCTGTCTATCTGTCTATCCGTCCGTCCGTCCGTCCGTCCGTCCGTCTGTGTGTGTCTGTCTATTATTTCACTTATAATTCACTGTATGACAATTCCAGTGGGTCAGAAGTTTACATACACTAAGTTGACTGTGCCTTTAAACAGCTTGGAAAGTCCAGAAAATGATGTCATGGCTTTAGAAGCTTCTGATAGGCTAATTGACATCATTTGAGTCAATTGGAGGTGTACCTGTGGATGTATTTCAAGGCCTACCTTCAAACTCAGTGCCTCTTTGCTTGACATCATGGGAAAATCAAAAGAAATCAGCCAAGACCTCAGAAAAAAATTGTAGACCTCCACAAGTCTGGTTCTTCCTTGGGAGCAATTTCCAAATGCCTGAAGGTACCGTGTTCATCTGTACAAACAATAGTACGCAAGTATAAACACCATGGGACCACGCAGCCGTCATACCGCTCAGGAAGGAGACGCGTTCTGTCTCCTATAGATGAATGTACTTTGGTGTGAAAAGCGCAAATCAATCCCAGAACAGCAGCAAAGGACCTTGTGAAGATGCTGGAGGAAACAGGTACAAAAGTATCTATATCCACAGTAAAATGAGTCCTATATCGACATAACCTGAAAGGCCGCTCAGCAAGGAAGAAGCCACTACTCCAAAACTGCCATAAAAAGCCAGACTACGGTTTGTAACTGCACATGGGGACAAAGATCATACTTTCTGGAGAAATGTCCTCTGGTCTGATGAAACAAAAATAGAACTGTTTGGCCATAATGACCATCGTTATGTTTGGAGGAAAAAGGGGGAGGCTTGCAAGCTGGAGAACACCATCCCAACCGTGAAGCACGGGGGTGGCAACATCATGTTGTGGGGGTGCTTTGCTGCAAAAGGGACTGGTGCACTTCACAAAATAGATGGCATCATGAAGAGGAAATTATGTGGATATATTGAAGCAACATCTCAAGACATCAGTCAGGAAATTAAAGCTTGGTTGCAAATGGGTCTTCCAAATGGACAATGACCCTAAACATACTTCCAAACTTGTGGCAAAATGGCTCAAGGACAACAACTTCAACGTTTTGGAGTGGCCATAACAAAGCACTGACATCAACCCTATATAACATTTGTGGGCAGAACTGAAAAAGCGTGTGCGAGCAAGGAGGCCTACAAACCTGACTCAGCTACACCAGCTCTGTCAGAAGGAATGAGCCAAAATTCACCCAACTTATTGTGGGAAGCTTGTGGAAGCCTACCCAAAACGTTTGACCCAAGTTAAACAATTTAAAGGCAACACTACAAAATACTAACTGATGTATGCAAACTTCTGACCCACTGGGAATGTGATGAAAGAAATAAAAGCTGAAATGAACAATTCTCTCTACTATTATTCTGACATTTCACATTCTTAAAATAAAGTGGTGATCCTAACTGACCTAAAACAGGGATTTTTTACCAAGATTAAATGTCAGGAATTGTGAAAAACTGAGTTGAAATGTATTTGGCTAAGGTGTATGTAAACTTCCGACTTCAACTGTATATATATATATATATATATATATATATACTGCCAAAATAAAGGAAACACTTTTGTAAATAAGGGATTCAAAGTGTAAAAATGGTTGGCAGACCAAGTTGCCCATTATTTTGGTGACCATGGCTAGTAGAAGAGATCTCAGTGACTTTGACAGAGAGGTGACTGTTGGAGCACGTTTGGCAGGAGCTTCAGTGACAAAGACTGCTCAAATTGCTGATGTTTCACGACATACCATGTCCGTCTCAGTCACCAGATCTCAACCAAATTGGGAGATTATGGGAGAATCTGGTGCGGCGCCTGAGACAGAGTTGTCTACCACCATCAACAAAACACCAAATTATGGAATTTCTTGTGGAAGAATGGTGTCGCATTCCTCCAATAGAGTTCCAGACACATGTAGAATCTTTGCCACGGTGGGTTGAAGCTGTTCTGTCTCGTGGTGCCCCAACGCCCTATTAAGACACTTTATGTTGGTGTTTCCTTTATTTTGGCAATTACATGTACGTCCAATATGCCTCATAAATATACACAGCAATAATGTGTGAATGTGTGTGTTTGTGTGTGTATGTGTGAATATGTGTGTGTGTACTAACTGAGTCAGAGCTGCCCCTGTATGACTCTATGCTGGCATTGGTACACGTGGACTTCCTCAGAGCTTCTTCCTCTGTCATGGCCGCGCTGCCTCTGTTGCTATTCTGCCCGGATGCGGAACCATCGTCTCCCGCGGTGACAGAGCCCTCCTCCTCGTCATAATCTGATTCGCCGCTGTCGACCGGCATGCTGTAGATCGGCTCCTCCCCTTCTCCGAGGCTCAAGATACTCGTCCTCCCTCCATCACCCTCTTTTGTCTCCCCCTCTTTTCCTTTTCCCTCCCCCTCTTCAGGAGGCAGTGGTGGGGGGGGAGGTGGGAGAGGGGTGTCAGAGCCATCTCCAGCTGGTAAGGGGGGAGGCGGGGGAGGGACGGGAGTGGGTGAGGATGAATCGAGGAGAGGGGGAGGTGGTGTAGCAGTAGAGCCCTCAGCGAAGGCGGGTGGGGGGTGGCAGGTGGGCGAACATATCCTGGTCCACGGCAGCGTCAGCCTCGGCTGGAGGAGGGAAGTCTGGGAGGAGAGGGACAGTACACTCCTCCTCGGCATGGAAGCCCTCGTCCACCTCCTCCTCCTGGGTTCCGGCTGGGGCCATGCCTGGCCCCTCCTGGAGCCGCTGGAGGACAGGGAGACAACGGGTTAGGATCAGGGCAGATAAGGCCAGGTATGCTTTAAGCATATCCAACTTAACACAGGAGAGGGACGCAATTAGAACAACCTCAACACTCTTCAGGAAATACGGAACACCAACCTCTGCGCTAGCACTAGCAGCGGTGGCTAAACTGGGATCCAGACCTCCAAAGTCCAGGAGGTCGATTAGTTCTGTGGCCTTACGAGAGGCCTCCTTCTTCAGCCTCTTGATCTCTGCGTCCCGGCGTAGCCGGAGCTCCTGCCTGGAGGACTCACAGAGCTGGGAGACCCCATCCTCCCTCTGTTTCTGTAGGCGCTCGATCTCCAACTCTATACGCAAGATCTCCTCCATCTGACGGGCCTCTTCTTCCGTCTTTCCTTCCTTCTTCTGGAAAGGGAGAGAGGGAGGAGGCGGAGGGAGGAAAGGGAGAGAGGGAGGAGGGAGGAAAGGGAGAGAGGGAGGAGGCGGAGGGAGGAAAGGGAGAAAGGGAGGAGGGAGGAAAGGGAGAGAGGGAGGAGGTGGAGGGAGGAAAGGGAGAGAGGGAGGAGGGAGGAAAGGGAGAGAGGGAGGAGGCGGAGGGGAGGAAAGGGAGAGAGGGAGGAGGGAGGAAAGGGAGAGAGGGAGGAGGGAGGAAAGGGAGAGATGGAGGAGGCGGAGGGAGGAAAGGGAGAGAGGGAGGAGGCGGAGGGAGGAAAGGGAGAGAGACACAATGGAGTGGAGAGGGAGAGAAAGAGAGGAAATTATAAAGAACGTCAGGTGTCATCTCATGTCTGATGACATGGATGAGCCCATTCCTATGATAGTCATTGGCCTCAGGACCAGACCATTTTCTAAAAGAGGGGTGAGCAGAGAAAAGAGTAGAGAAGAGAAAGCTCACCTCAGAACCCTGAGCGGCCTCTACGCCTCCCTCCTCCTGTTCTCTCTTCTTCCTCTCCTCCTCCTCTCTCTTCCTCCTCTCGTCTCTGAGTTTACGGCAGCTTGCGCGGGCCACCTGTCCTCGTCTGTGTTTTTGGAGTACCCGTGTCGCCAAGCATCGCCGTAGAAACCATTTCCGTTGTATGTGGGTACGAAGGTACCCCTGGAGGGTGACGACGCTCTCCTTCACACGCTTAAAGTGCTTCCTGGCAGTGTAGGTGAGGATGTGGGCTCTGATGACCATGCCTGCTTTACGGCGAACCTCGTCTCTCTCTTTCTCCAGATGCTGTTCCAGAGACTCCTTCATAAAGACCTACAGGTCGGAGGTGTGACGTCAGGGGTGAGAGGTTAAGGGGTCAGGTGGGCAGGGTGAAATGTCACTTCAACATCTGTTGGTATCCACAGGTGTCAAGTCCACTAAAGTTCTGCTGCAGTCTTACCTTGGTCTTTCCCAGCTGCCACTCCTTCTTGGCACGGTCGTATTTGGTCAGCAGGTCTGTACTCCTCTTCTTATCATCCCCCGCTCCACCCACCTTCTCTTGCAGAATGATCTGATACCTGAGAGAGAGGAAGACAGGGGTGGAGAAAGAGGACGTGAAAGAGTAACAAAGTTAAAACAAACTAAGTTTATTTACATACACAAGCCCAGAGAGAGAGAATTACAAAAAGAGGCGCAGGGGGAAGAGACAGACAGACAGACAGACAGACAGACAGACAGACAGACAGACAGACAGACAGACAGACAGACAGACAGACAGACAGACAGACAGACAGACAGACAGACAGACAGACAGACAGATACACAGACAGATACACAGACAGACAGACAGACAGACGCACGCACACACACTGACCGGCTGATGAAGTCTTTGAAGGTTCTGCGGACAGGGAAGCCGGCCCGGCGGATCTTAACTGTTTCTAACATTCCAGAATACCTCAGCTGGTTCAGAACCACTTCCGGGTCAAACACGCTAGGGTTCTACACGGGTCACAGGTCAGAGGTGTTTGGTTACAATAAGTTGTTCTGATATACATTTGTGTCACCCTATGTTCAAGGAGCTTGATGTCTGGTAAAGAGTGTCTTACAAAGCTATACCATATACACTATACTGGTCATAAGTTTTAGAACACCTAACACCACCTTATTCAAGGGTTTTTCTTAATTTTGACTATTTTCTACATTGTAGAATAATTGTGAAAACATCAAAACTATGAAATAACACATATGGAATATTGTAGTAACCAAAAAAGTGTTAAACAAATCAAAATATTTTATATTTGAGATTCTTCAAATATCCACCCTTTGCCTTGATGATAGCTTTGCACACTCTTGGCATTCTCTCAACCAGCTTCACCTGGAATGCTTTTACAACAGTCTTGAAGGAGTTCCTACATATGCTGAGCACTTGTTGGCTGCTTTTCCTTCACTCTGCGGTCAGACTCATCCCAAACCATCTCAATTTGGTTGAGGTCGGGGGGATTGTCCCAAACCAGATGGGATGGCGGATCGCTGCAGAATGCTGTGGTAGCCATGCTGGTTAAGTGTGCCTTGAATTCTGAATAAATCACAAACAGTGCCACCAGCAAAGCACCCTCACACCATCACACCTCCTCCTCCATGCTTTACGGTGGGAAATACACATGCAGAGATCATCCGTTCACCCACACCGCGTCCCACAAAGACATGGCGGTTGAGACCAAAGATCTCCAATTTGGACTCCAGACCAAAGGACAAATTTCCACCGATCTAATGTCCATTGCTCGTGTTTCTTGGCCCAAGCAAGTCTCTTCTTCTTATTGGTGTCCTTTAGTAGTGGTTTCTTTGCAACAATTCGACCATGAAGGCCTGATTCACGCAGTCTCCTCTGAACAGTTGATGTTGAGATGTGTCTGTTACTTGAACTCTGTGAAGCATTTATTTGGGCTTCAATTTCTGAGGCTGGTAACTCTAATGAACGTATCCTCTGCAGCAGAGGTAACTCTGGGTCTTCCTTTCCTGTGGCGGTCCTCATGAGAGACAGTTTCATCATAGCGCTTGATGGTTTTTGCGACTCCACTTGAAGAAATGTTCCGTATTCACTGACCTTCATGTCATAAAGTAATGATGGACTGTCGTTTGTCTTTGCTTATTTGAGCTCTTCTTGCCATAATATGGTATTTTACCAAATACGGCTATCTTCTGAATACCCCCCTACCTTGTCACAACACTGATTGGCTCAAATGCATTAAGAAGGAAATAGATTCCACAAATTAACTTTTTAAAAGGCACAAATGTTGATTGAAATGCATTCCAGGTAACTGCCTCATGAAGCTGGTTGACAGAATGTCAAGAGTGTAAAAAGCTGTCATTAAGGCTAAGGGTGGCTATTTGAAGAATCTCAATTATAAAATATATTTAGATTTTCTTTGGTTACTACATGATTCCATATGTGCTATTTCGTAGTTTTGATGTCTTCACTATTATTCTACAATGTAGAAAATAGTAAAAATAAAGAAAAACCCTTGAATGAGTAGGTGTTCTAAAAATTTTGACCGGTAGTGTATACAAAAGTATGTGGACACACCTTCAAATAAGTGGATTCAGCTAGTTCAAGCCACTCCTGTTGCTAACAGGTGTATAAAATCGGGCACACAGCCATGCAATCTCCATAGACAAACCTTGACACTAGAATGGCCTTACTGAAGAGCTCAGTGACTTTCAACTTGGCACCATCATAGGATGCCACCTTTTCAACAAGTCAGTTCGTCAAATTTCTGTCCTGCTAGAGCTGCCCCGGTCAACTGTAAATGCTGTTATTGTGATGTGGAAATGTCTAGGAGCAACAACGGCTCAGCCGCGAAGTGGTAGGCCACACAAGCTCACAGAACGGGACCGCTGAGTGCTGAAGCGCGTAAAAATCGTCTGTCCTCGGTTGCAACACCAACTACTAAGTTCCAAACTGCCTCTGGAAGCAACATCAGCACAATAACTGGTCATCAGGAGCTTCATGAAATGGGCTTCGATGGCCAAGCAGCCTCACACAAGCCTAAGATCACCATGCACAATGCCAAGCATCGGCTGGAGTGGTATAAAGCTCTCCGTCATTGGAAGCTGGAGCAGTGGAAACGCGTTCTCTGGAGTGATGAATCACGCTTCACCACCTGGCAGTCCAACGGACAAATCTGGGTTTGGCCAGGAGAATGCTACCTGCCTGAATGCATAGTGCCAACTGTAAAGTTAGGTACCGGAGGAATAATGGACTGGGGCGGTGGATATCTTAACGCTCCAGCATACAATGACATTGTAGACGATTCTGTGCTTCCAACTTTGTTTGGGGAAGGCCCTTTCCTATTTCAGCATGACAATGCCCCTGTGCACAAAGCAAGGTCCATATAGAAATGGTTTGTCAATATCTGTGTGGAGGAACTTGACTGGCCCACACAGAGCTCTGACCTCAACCCCATCGAACACCTTTGGGATGAATGTGGCTGAATGGAAGCAAGTCCCCACAGTAATGTTCCAACATCTAGTGGAGGCTGTTATAGCAGAAAAGAGGGGACCAACTTTATTTTTTTAAATTTTATTTTACCTTTATTTAACCAGGTAGGCAAGTTGAGAACAAGTTCTCATTTACAATTGCGACCTGGCCAAGATAAAGCAAAGTTCACATTAACACCCATGATTTTGGAATGAGAAGTTCGACGAGCAGGTGTCCACATACCTTTGGTCATGTAGTTTATGTAAAGTGACAGGTAGGACTTTTGGGGATAATATAGATATGTAGTGTGAAAGATGTAATAGATGATACTAACCTTCTCGTTGTTGGGTTTGATGCAGCGCACAAAAAAAGGGTTGGACACGCTCAGAGTGCCCATGAGGGAATGGAGAGAGTCCTGAGAGAGACACAGAGAATCAGTACACACACACACACACACACACACACAGACACACACACAACTTCTCTCACCCTGAACTGTGAGCTGACGGTAGGCTTGCGTCTGGCTGTTCCCATCTTCAGAGTCTCCTCACTGTTCCTGCTGCCCACTCTCTCAAACAGATCATAGATGAAGTCCAGTTTGCTCTCCTTCAGCATGTTGAGGATGTCGTCTCTGAATGTATCTCTGTTCTTCTCCAGAACCCCGGTGACATCATACAGAACCTCTCCAGCATAGTGCCTGATGCCAAACTGATGGTCAGCCAGTCGAGGCTTCACATAGTAAGGGTTTGTCTGCAGAGGGAGAAGGAGACAAGTTATATCCCACCATATGAATGAATGTCACATAGTAGCATGTGTATGTGTGTCACAGGAGGCTGGTGAGGGGAGGGCGGCGCATAATAATAGTGGAATAGAGTGAATGGATGGCTATCAAACTATGTGTTTGATGAGTTTTATACCATTAAGTACACTCTGTTCCAGCCATGACTATGAGCCAATCCTCCCAAATGAAGGTGTCACCAGCCACCTGTGGTGTGTGTGTGTGTGTGTTATGTTGGGTGGGGCGGGGTTGTTTGTGTGGGTCTGTGTGTGAGTGTACTGTATGACTCACAGAGTGCCTGCTGTGTAGTTTCTCCAGCAGTGTGAAGTCTGTCCCTTTGGGGAAGCGACTCTCCTCGTTGACCAACGCTAGCATCCCAAGTTTCTGGCAGAGAGACACAACCAAAACATCAGATTAAATCTACTTCCCATTAACATTACATCAGCCCCAGTGTTGGGCTGAATCCTAAATAGCACCCTATTCCCTATAAAGTGCACTCTTTTTGGCCAGAATCCCATGGGCCCAAGTAATGGACTCAATAGGGAATACATATCTCCCTATATATCTCCCTGTAGCAGGATAACTTTCTTGCAATACAGGACATGTTAAACTTGTAGTGTATTTGAGATTTAAAAAGGCTTCTGAAGTTTGTAATTACACTTTGAAATTTCATCAAATTTGATTTTCCCACATAATAATTCACATATTAATAATCCACTGGCTCAAATTAAGATCCTACATCTGTAGAATGTCATTTGGGTGACAACTTTGGTCTCTTACCTTCTCTATGAGGTCCAGACACTCAGCGTTATCCATCCAGTCTATGGCTTCCCACTGGACTCCCTCTCTATAGACACACAGCGTTATCACAGGTAGAGCCCAACGTTGTTTCTGTCTCAGAATGTGTGTGTATATCTCAGCATGTGTGTTTGTGTGTGTATATCTCAGCATGTGTGTTTGTGTGTGTATATCTCAGTGTGTGTGTGTGTATATCTCTGTGTGTGTGTGTGTGTATATCTCAGTGTGTGTGTGTATATCCCTCTGTGTGTGTGTGTGTTGTCATTACTGTCCTGTGAGGATCACAATGGGTCAGATCAGCTTGGCAATGATTGACAATAACCAGACCTTCTCTCACCAGGGGAGGAGGGTACTAGGCCGGTTTGACAGTTCACACCCTGTTGTAAATTACAGGAGAAGGGGATCTTCCTCCCCCTTTAGTATCAACCAAAGGAATGTCTTTGTTTCACAGACAGTTTTCCCTCTTAAACTCTAACACGGTCAAAAGTATATATTGGATCAATATTTCTAACATAAGAATGTAGGGTCAGCGGGGAGCAAAAGAAAACTAATGTCATATTGTTTTTTATTCTGTGATGTCATTAAAACTGGTATAAAAGAAATACTGTAACTTGAAAAGTGTTTACACTACAGGTATGAAGTCTCCATCCTTAACGTTGTGCATGTAATATGAACAGTTCTGAAAGTATTTTTGCTAAGATATGAATGTGATTTTAGGAGGTATGAGAGAATCTATCTCCTATAAACTGTGCATAGTAAGTAACCACGCCCGAGTGAGGTCGGAGAGCGTGTCACTGATAGAACAAGGCCCTTTCGATGAGAGTGCATAAAAAGCCAACGAAATGAACATTAGACCAGGAAAGACGAGGAATTGCAGCCCACGTCTAAAGTGGTTTAAATCCTGACTATCAACACGAGGATGAAGAGGCGAGAAGCTCACCTCAGACAATCACTGGTACAGTTGATTAGCTGTCCTAAGTCAGATATAGAGATAAACTCATCTAAGTGAGACTATCCTACTACGCTCGTCACCAATGGGAACCGTCGACATGGCTGTTATCTTCCAGAGTGAACAACAGTAGAAGAGACGGATCCGGACCCTTTCAGACAACCAGAGCCTTACCAGCGTGCCGCTGAAAGGCCAACCCACATCCTTCCTAAGAAGGCCTGGCCGAACAAAGGCATTTCACACGTAATACATTCATGATTCCTTATTCCAAACGGGCGGCGGTTCGTGTGCAACGTATATGATTCATGTGAGAATAGTTCTAAAATGTATCCACGATAAGTGTCCCTTTTTCTCTTGCTCTCTCCTCCCCACCCCTCTATAAGCCGCCATATTTTGTTAGTCCACATATTTTTGTCTTATGTAAACGGTGTATGTTTATTCTGTGTTATTATTTAGTTAGCTAATAAATAAATAATTCAACCAATTTGTGCAGTACTGAATCATGAGTGAGGCTGGGGTTTTTGCAGTTGCATGAGGTTAAGACTATTCAGAATGATATGATACAAGGTTATGATTAATATGATTAAGTTGACTGTTTATAGATGTGATAGGTAAAGAACTTTTAGAGTTTAATTCGGGAGACGGTAACTCTTTAAAGAACTGCTCTCATGGTGCCCCAGATCCTAATGAGTTAATTGTTACACAATTAATTGAATCGGGTAACAATTAAACATAGCTAGTGGATTAAATAAATAACAGTCATCAGATTAATGAAGGTAAAGTCATGACAGTGTGTGTGTGTCTGTGTGTGTGTATATATCTATCTGTGTGTATATCTCTGTGTGTGTATATATATATGTGTGCGTGTGTATATCTGTGTGTGTGTGTATATCTGTGTGTGTGTGTGTATCTGTGTGTGTGTGTGTGTATCTGTGTGTATGTGTATATCTGTGTGTGTGTGTATATCTGCGTGTGTGTGCGCGTGTGTATGTGTGTGTGTGTGTGTGAGTGTGTGTGTATATCTATGTGTGTGTATATATACAGTGCCTTGCGAAAGTATTCGGCCCCCTTGAACTTTGCGACCTTTTGCCACATTTCAGGCTTCAAACATAAAGATATAAAATGCATTTATACGGAGACTTGATTACACACAGGTGGATTGTATTTATCATCATTAGTCATTTAGGTCAACATTGGATCATTCAGAGATCCTCACTGAACTTCTGGAGAGAGTTTGCTGCACTGAAAGTAAAGGGGCTAAATAATTTTGCACGCCCAATTTTTCAGTTTTTGATTTGTTAAAAAAGTTTGAAATATCCAATAAATGTCGTTCCACTTCATGATTGTGTCCCACTTGTTGTTGATTCTTCACAAAAAAATACAGTTTTATATCTTTATGTTTGAAGCCTGAAATGTGGCAAAAGGTCGCAAAGTTCAAGGGGGCCGAATACTTTCGCAAGGCACTGTATGTGAGTATGTGTCTCAGTGTGTGTGTGTGTATATCTGTGTGTGTGT
>NC_056435.1:4294137-4299137 GCF_018296145.1 Oncorhynchus tshawytscha
GGGACTAGGGACAGAGAGAGAAGGACAGAACCACTGGGGAGCGACTGGGGACAGAGAGAGAAGGACAGAACCACTGGGGAGGGACTGGGGACAGAGAGAGAAGGACAGAACCACTGGGGAGGGACTGGGGACAGAGAGCAGGACAGAACCACTGGGGAGGGACTGGGGACAGAGAGCAGGACAGAACCACTGGGGAGGGACTGGGGACAGAGAGCAGGACAGAGAGAGCAGGACAGAACCACTGGGGAGGGACTGGGGACAGAGAGAGAAGGACAGAACCACTGGGGAGGGACTGGGGACAGAGAGCAGGACAGAACCACTGGGGAGGGACTGGGGACAGAGAGAAGGACAGAACCACTGGGGAGGGACTGGGGACAGAGGGAGCAGGACAGAACCAATGGGGAGGGACTAGGGACAGAGAGAGAAGGACAAAACCACTGGGGAGGGACTAGGGACAGAGAGAGAAGGACAGAACCACTGGGGAGGGACTGGGGACAGAGAGAGCAGGACAGAACCACTGGGGAGGATCTAGGGACAGAAAGAGAAGGACAGAACCACTGGGGAGGGACTAGGGACAGAGAGAGAAGGACAGAACCACTGGGGAGGGACTAGGGACAGAGAGAGAAGGACAGAACCACTGGGGAGGGACTAGGGACAGAGAGAGCAGGACATAACCACTGGGGAGGGACTGGGGACCGAGAGAGCAGGACAGAACCACTGGGGAGGGACTGGGGACAGAGAGCAGGACAGAACCAATGGGGAGGGACTGGGGACAGAGAGCCGGACAGAACCAATGGGGAGGGACTGGGGACAGAGAGCAGGACAGAACCAATGGGGAGGGACTGGGGACAGAGAGCAGGACAGAACCAATGGGGAGGGACTGGGGACAGAGAGCAGGACAGAACCAATGGGGAGGGACTGGGGACAGAGAGAGCAGGACAGAACCAATGGGGAGGGACTAGGGACAGAGAGAGAAGGACAGAACCAATGGGGAGGGACTAGGGACAGAGAGAGATGGACAGAACCACTGGGGAGGGACTGGGGACAGAGAGAGCAGGACAGAACCAATGGGGAGGGACTGGGGACAGAGAGCAGGACAGAACCAATGGGGAGGGACTGGGGACAGAGAGAGAAGGACAGAACCAATGGGGAGGGACTGGGGACAGCGAGAGCAGGACAGAACCAATGAGGAGGGACTGGGTACAGAGAGAGAAGGACAGAACCAATGGGGAGGGACTAGGGACAGAGAGAGATGGACAGAACCACTGGGGAGGGACTGGGGACAGAGAGAGCAGGACAGAACCAATGGGGAGGGACTGGGGACAGAGAGCAGGACAGAACCAATGGGGAGGGACTGGGGACAGAGAGCCGGACAGAACCAATGGGGAGGGACTGGGGACAGAGAGCAGGACAGAACCAATGGGGAGGGACTGGGGACAGAGAGCAGGACAGAACCAATGGGGAGGGACTGGGGACAGAGAGCAGGACAGAACCAATGGGGAGGGACTGGGGACAGAGAGAGCAGGACAGAACCAATGGGGAGGGACTAGGGACAGAGAGAGAAGGACAGAACCAATGGGGAGGGACTAGGGACAGAGAGAGATGGACAGAACCACTGGGGAGGGACTGGGGACAGAGAGAGCAGGACAGAACCAATGGGGAGGGACTGGGGACAGAGAGCAGGACAGAACCAATGGGGAGGGACTGGGGACAGAGAGAGAAGGACAGAACCAATGGGGAGGGACTGGGGACAGCGAGAGCAGGACAGAACCAATGAGGAGGGACTGGGTACAGAGAGAGAAGGACTGAACCAATGGGGAGGGACTGGGGACAGAGAGAGAAGGACAGAACCAATGGGGAGGGACTGGGGACAGAGAGAGAAGGACAGAACCGCTGGGGAGGGACTGGGGACAGAGAGAGAAGGACAGAACCACTGGGGAGGGACTAGGGACAGAGAGAGAAGGACAGAACCACTGGGGAGGGACTGGGGACAGAGATAAGTACAGAACCAATGGGGAAGGACTGGGGACAGAGAGAGAAGGACAGAACCAATGGGGAGGGACTGGGGACAGAGAGCAGGACAGAACCACTGGGGAGGGACTGGGGACAGAGAGCAGGACAGAACCACTGGGGAGGGACTGGGGACAGAGAAAGCAGGACAGAACCACTGGGGAGGGACTGGGGACAGAGAGAGCAGGACAGAACCACTGGGGAGGGACTGGGGACAGAGAGAGCAGGACAGAACCACTGGGGAGGGACTGGGGACAGAGAGAGCAGGACAGAACCACTGGGGAGGGACTGGGGACAGAGAGAGCAGGACAGAACCACTGGGGAGGGACTGGGGACAGAGAGAGCAGGACAGAACCACTGGGGAGGGACTGGGGACAGAGAGAGCAGGACAGAACCACTGGGGAGGGACTGGGGACAGAGAGAGCAGGACAGAACCACTGGGGAGGGACTGGGGACAGAGAGAGCAGGACAGAACCACTGGGGAGGGACTGGGGACAGAGAGAGCAGGACAGAACCACTGGGGAGGGACTGGGGACAGAGAGAGCAGGACAGAACCACTGGGGAGGGACTGGGGACAGAGAGAGCAGGACAGAACCACTGGGGAGGGACTGGGGACAGAGAGAGCAGGACAGAACCACTGGGGAGGGACTGGGACAGAGAGAGCAGGACAGAACCACTGGGGAGGGACTGGGGACAGAGAGAGCAGGACAGAACCACTGGGGAGGGACTGGGGACAGAGAGAGCAGGATAGAACCACTGGGGAGGGACTGGGGACAGAGAGAGAAGGACAGAACCACTGGGGAGGGACTGGGGACAGAGAGAAGGACAGAACCACTGGGGAGGGACTGGGGACAGAGAGAAGGACAGAACCACTGGGGAGGGACTGGGGACAGAGAGAAGGACAGAACCACTGGGGAGGGACTGGGGACAGAGGGAGAAGGACAGAACCACTGGGGAGGGACTAGGGACAGAGAGAGAAGGACAGAACCACTGGGGAGCGACTGGGGACAGAGAGAGAAGGACAGAACCACTGGGGAGGGACTGGGGACAGAGAGAGAAGGACAGAACCACTGGGGAGGGACTGGGGACAGAGAGCAGGACAGAACCACTGGGGAGGGACTGGGGACAGAGAGCAGGACAGAACCACTGGGGAGGGACTGGGGACAGAGAGAGCAGGACAGAACCACTGGGGAGGGACTAGGGACAGAGAGAGAAGGACAGAACCACTGGGGAGGGACTAGGGACAGAGAGAGAAGGATAGAACCACTGGGGAGGGACTAGGGACAGAGAGAGAAGGACAGAACCACTGGGGAGGGACTAGGGACAGAGAGAGCAGGACATAACCACTGGGGAGGGACTGGGGACAGAGAGAGCAGGACAGAACCACTGGGGAGGGACTGGGGACAGAGAGAGCAGGACAGAACCACTGGGGAGGGACTGGGGACAGAGAGAGCAGGACAGAACCACTGGGGAGGGACTGGGGACAGAGAGAGCAGGACAGAACCACTGGGGAGGGACTGGGGACAGAGAGAGCAGGACAGAACCACTGGGGAGGGACTGGGGACAGAGAGAGCAGGACAGAACCACTGGGGAGGGACTGGGGACAGAGAGAGCAGGACAGAACCACTGGGGAGGGACTGGGGACAGAGAGAGCAGGACAGAACCACTGGGGAGGGACTGGGGACAGAGAGAGCAGGACAGAACCACTGGGGAGGGACTGGGGACAGAGAGAGCAGGACAGAACCACTGGGGAGGGACTGGGGACAGAGAGAGAAGGACAGAACCACTGGGGAGGGACTGGGGACAGAGAGAAGGACAGAACCACTGGGGAGGGACTGGGGACAGAGAGAAGGACAGAACCACTGGAGAGGGACTGGGGACAGAGAGAAGGACAGAACCACTGGGGAGGGACTGGGGACAGAGGGAGAAGGACAGAACCACTGGGGAGGGACTAGGGACAGAGAGAGAAGGACAGAACCACTGGGGAGCGGACTGGGGACAGAGAGAGAAGGACAGAACCACTGGGGAGGGACTGGGGACAGAGAGAGAAGGACAGAACCACTGGGGAGGGACTGGGGACAGAGAGCAGGACAGAACCACTGGGGAGGGACTGGGGACAGAGAGCAGGACAGAACCACTGGGGAGGGACTGGGGACAGAGAGCAGGACAGAGAGAGCAGGACAGAACCACTGGGGAGGGACTGGGGACAGAGAGAGAAGGACAGAACCACTGGGGAGGGACTGGGGACAGAGAGCAGGACAGAACCACTGGGGAGGGACTGGGGACAGAGAGAAGGACAGAACCACTGGGGAGGGACTGGGGACAGAGGGAGCAGGACAGAACCAATGGGGAGGGACTAGGGACAGAGAGAGAAGCACAAACCACTGGGGAGGGACTAGGGACAGAGAGAGAAGGACAGAACCACTGGGGAGGGACTGGGGACAGAGAGCAGGACAGAACCACTGGGGAGGGACTGGGGACAGAGAGAGCAGGACAGAACCACTGGGGAGGATCTAGGGACAGAGAGAGAAGGACAGAACCACTGGGGAGGGACTAGGGACAGAGAGAGAAGGACAGAACCACTGGGGAGGGACTAGGGACAGAGAGAGAAGGACAGAACCACTGGGGAGGGACTAGGGACAGAGAGAGCAGGACATAACCACTGGGGAGGGACTGGGGACCGAGAGAGCAGGACAGAACCACTGGGGAGGGACTGGGGACAGAGAGCAGGACAGAACCAATGGGGAGGGACTGGGGACAGAGAGCCGGACAGAACCAATGGGGAGGGACTGGGGACAGAGAGCAGGACAGAACCAATGGGGAGGGACTGGGGACAGAGAGCAGGACAGAACCAATGGGGAGGGACTGGGGACAGAGAGCAGGACAGAACCAATGGGGAGGGACTGGGGACAGAGAGAGCAGGACAGAACCAATGGGGAGGGACTAGGGACAGAGAGAGAAGGACAGAACCAATGGGGAGGGACTAGGGA
>NC_056435.1:4316637-4329137 GCF_018296145.1 Oncorhynchus tshawytscha
TAAAGCTCTCCGCCATTGGACTCCGGAGCAGTGGAAACGCATTCTCTGGAGTGATGAATCACGCTTCACCATCTGGCAGTACGACAGCTGAGGGGCTGTGTTTCATGGTTCGTGGCCCCTTAGTTCCAGTGAAGGGAAATCTTTAAGCTACAGCATACAATGACATTCTAGATGATTCTGTGCTTCAGTTTGGGGAAGGCCCTTTCCTGTTTCAGCATGACAATGCACAAAGCGAGGTTCATACAGAAATGGTATGTCAAGATCAATGTGGAAGAACTTGACTGGCCTGTACAGAGCGCTGACCTCAACCCCATCGAACACCTTTGGGCTGAATTGGAACGGCGATTGCGAGCCAGGTCTAATCGCCCTATTAATGCCCATGATTTCAGAATGAGATGAGCAGGTGTCCACATACTTTTGGTCATGTCGTGTAATCGCTCTCTCTTTCTCTCTCTCTCTCTCTCTCTCTCTCTCTCTCTCTTTATATATATATATATATATCTCTCTCTCTCTCTTTCCTTCTGCATGTGGAAGAGCCGAGCCCCCACATCTATGTCATCAGTTTCCATGGCAACTAGAGAGAAGAGGGGAAGGGAGCCCAGTGGAACGAGGGAGAGGAATAGAAGGAGAGACCAAAGGAGGGAGAGAGAGCTGAGGAGGTGAGGAGGAGAGGAGGTGAGGTGAGGAGGTGAGAAGGAGAGGAGGTGAGGAGGTGAGGAGGAGAGGAGGAGAGGAGGTGAGGAGGAGAGGAGGTGAGGAGGAGAGGAGGAGAGGAGGTGAGGAGGAGAGAAGGAGAGGAGGTGAGGAGGAGAGATCATTTTCTCCATGATGCCTGGTCTGGTAGGACATGTACACCTACCAGTCCTTTCAACAGTAGTCATGAAGGAGAGGAGAGGAGAGGAGAGGAGGAGAGGAGGAGGAAAGGAGAGGAGGAGAGGAGGAGTGGAGGAGAGGAGAGGAGGAGGTGAGATCATTTTCTCCATGATGCCTGGTCTGGTAGGACATGTACACCTACCAGTCCTTTCAACAGTAGTCATGAAGGAGAGGAGAGGAGAGGAGAGGAGGAGAGGAGGAAAGGAGAGGAGGAGAGGAGGAGTGGAGGAGAGGAGAGGAGGAGGTGAGATCATTTTCTCCATGATGCCTGGTCTGGTAGGCCATGTACACCTACCAGTCCTTTCATCTAACAGTAGTCATGAAGGAGAGGAGAGGAGAGGAGAGGAGAGGAGAGGGAGAGGAGAGGAGAGGAGAGGAGAGGAGAGGAGAGGAGAGGAGAGGAGAGGAGAGGAGAGAGGAGAGGAGGTGAGGAGGAGAGGAGGTGAGGAGGTGAGGAGTCCAAGCTTAGACTCACCCTGATATCAGTATAGCCACTGCCCAGTACAATGCACTTACAGTACATGATTGACATGTTTTTTCCATAAAAAGTTATTTCATTCATTCCACTGATGGCTGACGTCTCATCTGACAACAGAAGTAGAGTCCTATAGAATCCCAGGATGTTCATATGTCAACTCAGTCGGTTCCCAGATGTTTTTGAAGGGGATTGTACATTGTCCAGTCTGAGGTGGATGCAGTCATAGGGAACAGTCACACCCTGAGTGTATGTGTGTGTGTGTGTGTGTGTGTGTGTGGTGTGTGTGTGTGTGTGTGTGTGTGTGTGTGTGTGTGTGTGTGTGTGTGTGTGAGAGAGAGAGAGACCAGATATGTACTCCTAATTCTCCAGGCTGATTTCTAAGAGCACAGGAGTGTTGGTTAATCCACGTTTCCTGTTGCTGAGGGATTATTGTCCTGCTATGTGAAACTGGCTCAAATTAAGATCCAACATCTGTAGACACAAAGGTATGCACACACACACACACACACACACACACACACACACACACACACACACACACACGTAATTAGTTCCTCAGTGGAGGTCCTGACACATGGTACTTACGTTAAGTGTACCGCTGTGACTTCCCATGTCCCATATCTATTTATCTACTCACTCTCTTTATACAAGCCATACAGAACAGCACAGCCACACACACACACACACACACACACACACACACACACACACACACACACACACACACACACACACACACACACACACACACACACACACACACACACACACACACTCCATAGCCTTCTGTCCTCCCCTCATCTCTCTCTCATCTCTGTCCTCCCCTCAACTCTCCCCATCTCTCTCTGTCCTCCCCTCATCTCTCTCCATATCTCTTTGTCCTCCCCACATCTCTCTCCATATCTCTCTGTCCTCCCATCATCTCTCTCCATATCTCTCTGTTCTCCTCTCATCTCTCTCCATATCTCTCTGTCCTCCCCTCATCTCTCCATATCTCTCTGTCCTCCCTTCATCTCTCTGTCATCCCCTCATCTCTCTCTCCATATCTCTCTGTCATCCCCTCATCTCTCTCCATATCTCTCTGTCATCCCCTCATCTCTCTCCATATCTCTCTGTCCTCCCCACATCTCTCTCCATATCTCTCTGTCCTCCTCTCATCTCTCTCCATATCTCTCTGTCCTCCCCTCATCCCTCTTCATATCTCTCTGTCCTCCCTTCATCTCTCTGTCCTCACCTCATCGCTCTCCATATCTCTTTGTCCTCACCTCATCTCTCTCCATATCTCTCTGTCCTCCCCTCATCTCTCTGTCCTCCCCACATCTCTCTCCATATCTCTCTGTCCTCCCCTCATCTCTCTCCATATCTTTCTGTCCTCCCCACACCTCTCTCCATATCTCTCTGTCCTCACCTCATCTCTCTCCATATCTCTCTGTCCTCCCCTCATCTCTCTCCATATCTCTCTGTCCTCCCCATCTCTCTCTCCATATCTCTCTGTCCTCACCTCATCTCTCTCCATATCTCTCTGTCCTCACCTCATATCTCTCCATATCTCTCTGTCCTCCCCTCATCTCTCTCCATATCTCTCTGTCCTCCCCTCATCTCTCTCCATATCTCTCTGTCCTCACCTCATCTCTCTCCATATCTCTCTGTCCTCACCTCATCTCTCTCCATATCTCTCTGTCCTCCCCTCATCTCTCTCCATATCTCTCTGTCCTCCCCTCATCTCTCTCCATATCTCTCTGTCCTCCGCTCATCTCTCTCCACATCTCTCTGTCCTCCGCTCATCTCTCTCCATATCTCTCTGTCCTCCCATCATCTCTCTCCATATCTCTCTGTTCTCCTCTCATCTCTCTCCATATATCTCTGTCCTCCCCTCATCTCTCCATATCTATCTGTCCTCCCTTCATCTCTCTGTCATCCCCTCATCTCGCTCCATATCTCTCTGTCATCCCCTCATCTCTCAATCCATATCTCTCTGTCCTCCTCTCATCTCTCTCTCCATATCTCTCTGTCATCCCCTCATCTCTCTCCATATCTCTCTGTCATCCCCTCATCTCTCTCCATATCTCTCTGTCCTCCCCACATCTCTCTCCATATCTCTCTGTCCTCCTCTCATCTCTCTCCATATCTCTCTGTCCTTCCCACATCTCTCTCCATAGCTCTATATCTTCCCTTCATCTCTCTGTCCTCCCCACATCTCTCTTCATATCTCTCTGTCCTCCCCTCATCCCTCTTCATATCTCTCTGTCCTCCCTTCATCTCTCAGTACTCCCCACATCTCTTTCCATATCTCTCTGTCCTCCCCACATCTCTCTCCATATCTCTCTGTCCTCCCCTCATCTCTCTCCATATCTCTCTGTCCTCCCCTCTCTCTCTCAATATCTCTCTGTCCTCCCCTCATCTCTCTCCATATCTCTCTGTCCTCACCTCATCTCTCTCCATATCTCTCTGTCCTCCCTCATCTCTCTCCATATCTCTCTGTCCTCCCCTCATCCCTCTTCATATCTCTCTGTCCTCCCTTCATCTCTCAGTACTCCCCATCTCTTTCCATATCTCTCTGTCCTCCCCACATCTCTCTCCATATCTCTCTGTCCTCCCCTCTCTCTCTCCATATCTCTCTGTCCTCCCCTCATCTCTCTCATATCTCTCTCCTCCCCTCATCTCTCTCCATATCTCTCTGTCCTCACCTCATCTCTCTCCATATCTCTCTGTCCTCCCCTCATCTCTCTCCATATCTCTCTGTCCTCCCTGCATCTCTCTCCATATCTCTCTGTCCTCCCTGCATCTCTCTCCATATCTCTCTGTCCTCACCTCATATCTCTCCATATCTCTCTGTCCTCCCCTCATCTCTCTCCATATCTCTCTGTCCTCACCTCATCTCTCTCCATATCTCTCTGTCCTCACCTCATATCTCTCCATATCTCTCTGTCCTCCCCTCATCTCTCTCCATATCTCTCTGTCCTCCCCTCATCTCTCTCCATATCTCTCTGTCCTCACCTCATCTCTCTCCATATCTCTCTGTCCTCACCTCATCTCTCTCCATATCTCTCTGTCCTCCCCTCATCTCTCTCCATATCTCTCTGTCCTCCCCTCATCTCTCTCCATATCTCTCTGTCCTCCGCTCATCTCTCTCCACATCTCTCTGTCCTCTGCTCATCTCTCTCCATATATCTCTGTCCTCCCATCATCTCTCTCCATATCTCTCTGTTCTCCTCTCATCTCTCTCCATATATCTCTGTCCTCCCCTCATCTCTCCATATCTATCTGTCCTCCCTTCATCTCTCTGTCATCCCCTCATCTCGCTCCATATCTCTCTGTCCTCCTCTCATCTCTCTCTCCATATCTCTCTGTCATCCCCTCATCTCTCTCCATATCTCTCTGTCATCCCCTCATCTCTCTCCATGTCTCTCTGTCCTCCCCACATCTCTCTCCATATCTCTCTGTCCTCCTCTCATCTCTCTCCATTACTCTCTGTCCTTCCCACATCTCTCTCCATAGCTCTATATCTTCCCTTCATCTCTCTGTCCTCCCCACATCTCTCTTCATATCTCTCTGCCCTCCCCTCATCCCTCTTCATATCTCTCTGTCCTCCCTTCATCTCTCAGTACTCCCCACATCTCTCTCCATATCTCTCTGTCCTCCCCACATCTCTCTCCATATCTCTCTGTCCTCCCCTCATCTCTCTCCATATCTCTCTGTCCTCCCCTCATCTCTCTCCATATCTCTCTGTCCTCCCCACATCTCTCTCCATATCTTTCTGTCCTCCCCACACCTCTCTCCATATCTCTCTGTCCTCACCTCATCTCTCTCCATATCTCTCTGTCCTCCCCACATCTCTCTCCATATCTCTCTGTCCTCCCATCATCTCTCTCCATATCTCTCTGTTCTCCTCTCATCTCTCTCCATATCTCTCTGTCCTCCCCTCATCTCTCCATATCTCTCTGTCCTCCCTTCATCTCTCTGTCATCCCCTCATCTCTCTGTCCTCCTCTCATCTCTCTCTCCATATCTCTCTGTCATCCCCTCATCTCTCTCCATATCTCTCTGTCCTCCCCACATCTCTCTCCATATCTCTCTGTCCTCCTCTCATCTCTCTTCATATCTCTCTGTCCTCCCCTCATCCCTCTTCATATCTCTCTGTCCTCCCTTCATCTCTCTGTCCTCACCTCATCGCTCTCCATATCTCTTTGTCCTCACCTCATCTCTCTCTCCATATCTCTCTGTCCTCCCCTCATCTCTCTCCATATCTCTCAGTCCTCCCCACATCTCTCTCCATATCTCTCTGTCCTCCCATCAACTCTCTCCATATCTTTCTGTCCTCCCCACACCTCTCTCCATATCTCTCTGTCCTCACCTCATCTCTCTCCATATCTCTCTGTCCTCCCCACATCTCTCTCCATATCTCTCTGTCCTCCCCTCATCTCTCTCCATATCTCTCTGTTCTCCTCTCATCTCTCTCCATATCTCTCTGTCCTCCCCTCATCTCTCCATATCTCTCTGTCCTCCCTTCATCTCTCTGTCATCCCCTCATCTCTCTGTCCTCCTCTCATCTCTCTCTCCATATCTCTCTGTCATCCCCTCATCTCTCTCCATATCTCTCTGTCCTCCCCACACCTCTCTCCATATCTCTCTGTCCTCACCTCATCTCTCTCCATATCTCTCTGTCCTCCCCACATCTCTCTCCATATCTCTCTGTCCTCCCCTCATCTCTCTCCATATCTCTCTGTTCTCCTCTCATCTCTCTCCATATCTCTCTGTCCTCCCCTCATCTCTCCATATCTCTCTGTCCTCCCTTCATCTCTCTGTCATCCCCTCATCTCTCTGTCCTCCTCTCATCTCTCTCTCCATATCTCTCTGTCATCCCCTCATCTCTCTCCATATCTCTCTGTCCTCCCCACATCTCTCTCCATATCTCTCTGTCCTCCCTTCATCTCTCTGTCATCCCCTCATCTCTCTGTCCTCCTCTCATCTCTCTCTCCATATCTCTCTGTCATCCCCTCATCTCTCTCCATATCTCTCTGTCCTCCCCTCATCTCTCTCCATATCTCTCTGTCCTCCCTTCATCTCTCTGTCATCCCCTCATCTCTCTGTCCTCCTCTCATCTCTCTCTCCATATCTCTCTGTCATCCCCTCATCTCTCTCCATATCTCTCTGTCCTCCCCTCATCTCTCTCCATATCTCTCTGTCCTCCCCTCATCTCTCTCCATATCTCTCTGTCCTCACCTCATCTCTCTAATTATATGTTCCTGTCTTCATCCCTATAATCTTTATATCTCCATGTCTCTACTCCTCTCGTTCTCCTCTTCTTCCCAGCATGGGAGAGGAACGCCTCTGAGTGAGCTGTATGTGTGTGTGTGTGTGTGTGTGTGTATGAGAGAGAAATGCCTGTCCATGTGTTGTGTTATGGGTTCACACGCATGTTATTCATGGCTCACACAGCTGCATACATATGGAGATAACACACACACATACATAAACGCGCGCGTGCACACACACACACAAACGCGCACGCACGCACACACACACACACACACACACACACACTTGTACACACACACACACGCATCGTATACACACAGAGCAAACCCAGCTTGTAGAAATTGTGTGTCGTGCCAGGGAGGAAGTAGTGTAATGCCACATCACCAAACCTTTTACATTCACTCTCTCTCTCTCCCTCTCTCTCTGTCTGTCTGTCTCTCTCTCTCTCCCTCTCCGTCTCTCTCTCTTTCTCGCCGTCTCTCTCTCTCTTTCTCTCTGTCTGTATGTCTGTCTCTCTCTCCATTTCTCTCTCCCGCTCCTTCTCTCTGTCTGTCTGTGTCTCTCTCTTTGTCTGTCTGTCTGTCTGTCTGTCTGTCTGTCTGTCTGTCTGTCTGGCTGTCTGTCTGCCTGTCTCTCTCTCTCTCTGTCTGTCTGTCTCTCTCTCTCTCCGTCTCTCTCTCTTTCTTTCCGTCTCTCTCTCTCTTTCTCTCTGTCTCTCTTTCTCTCTCTCTCTTCTCTCTCTCTGTCTGTCTGTCTGTCTGTCTGTCTGTCTGTCTGTCTCTCTCTGTCTGTCTGTCTGTCTGTCTGTCTGTCTGTCTGTCTGTCTGTCTGTCTGTCTGTCTGTCTGTCTGTCTGTCTGTCTGTCTCTCTCTCTTCTCTCTCTCTCTCTCTCTGTCTGTCTGTCTGTCTGTCTGTCTGTCTGTCTGTCTGTCTGTCTGTCTGTCTGTCTGTCTGTCTGTCTGCCTGTCTCTCTCTCTCTTTCTCTCCCATCTCTGTCTGTCTGTCTGTCTGTCTGTCTGTCTGTCTGTCTGTCTCTCTCTCTCTCTCTGTCTGTCTGTGTCTCTCTCTTTCTCTCCCATCTATGTCTGTCTCTCTCTCTTTCTCTCTGTCTGTCTCTCTCTTTCTCTCTGTCTGTCTGTCTCTCTCTTTCTCTCTGTCTGTGTCTCTCTCTTTCTCTCTGTCTCTCCCATCTCTGTCACTCTGTGTCTCTCTCTTTCTCTCTGTCTGTCTGTCTGTCTGTCTGTCTGTCTGTCTGTCTGTCTGTCTGTCTCTCTCTCTCTCTCTCTCTCTCTCTCTCTCTCTCTCTCCCCATCTCTGTCTCTCCCACCTCTGTCTGTCTATGTCACTCTCTCTCTCTCTGCCCCCCCCTCTCTGTCGGTCTGTGTCTCTCTCTCTCTGTCTGTCTGTGTCTCTCCCTCTCTGTCTGTGTGTGTGTCTGTCTCTGTCTGTCTGTCTCTCCCCTCTCTGTCTCTCCCGTGTCTGTCTCTCCCCTCTGTCTGTGTCTCTCTGTCTCTCCCGTCTCTGTCTCTCCCTCTCTGTCTGTGTCTCTCTGTCTCTCCCGTCTCTGTCTGTGTCTCTCTGTCTCTCCCCTCTCTGTCTGTGTCTCTCTGTCTCTGTCTCTCCCCTCTCTGTCTGTGTCTCTCTCTGTGTCTCTCTCTGTCTCTCCTCTCTGTCTGTGTCTCTCTGTCTCTCCCCTCTCTGTCTGTGTCTCTCTGTCTCTCCCCTCTCTGTCTGTGTCTCTCTGTCTCTCCCCTCTCTGTCTGTGTCTCTCTCTGTGTCTCTCTCTGTCTCTCCTCTCTCTCTGTCTCTCCCCTCTCTCTGTGTCTCTCTCTGTCTCTCCCGTCTCTGTCTGTGTCTCTCTCTGTCTCTCCTCTCTCTCTGTGTCTCTCTCTGTCTCTCCCCTCTCTGTCTGTGTCTCTCTCTGTCTCTCCCGTCTCTGTCTCTCTCTCTCTCTGTCTCTCCTCTCTCTCTGTGTCTCTCCCCTCTCTGTCTGTCTGTGTCTCTCTCTGTCTCTCCTCTCTCTCTGTGTCTCTCTCTGTCTCTCCCCTCTCTGTCTGTGTCTCTCTCTGTCTCTCCCGTCTCTGTCTCTCTCTCTCTCTGTCTCTCCTCTCTCTCTGTGTCTCTCCCTCTCTCTCTGTCTGTGTCTCTCTCTGTCTCTCCCCTCTCTGTCTGTGTCTCTCTCTGACTCTCCCCTCTCTGTCTGTGTCTCTCTCTGTCTCTCCCGTCTCTGTCTCTCTCTCTCTCTGTCTCTCCCGTCTCTGTCTCCTCTCTCTCTGTGTCTCTCCCTCTCTCTGTCTGTCCCCTGTCTGTCTGTGTCTCCCCTCTCTGTCTGTGTCTCTCCTCTCTCTGTCTGTCTCTGTCTCTCCCCTCTCTGTCTGTGTCTCTCTCTGTCTCTCCCCATCTCTGTCTATGTCTCTCTCTCTCTGTCTCTCCCCTCTCTGTCTGTGTCTCTCTCTGTCTCTCCCCTCTCTGTCTGTGTCTCTCTCTGACTCTCCCCTCTCTGTCTCTCTCTCTCTGTCTCTCCTCTCTCTCTGTGTCTCTCCCCTCTCTGTCGGTCTGTGTCTCTCCCCTCTCTGTCTGTGTCTCTCCTCTCTCTGTCTGTCTCTGTCTCTCCCCTCTCTGTCTGTGTCTCTCTCTGTCTCTCCCCATCTCTGTCTATGTCTCTCTCTCTCTGTCTCTCCCCTCTCTGTCTGTGTTTCTCTCTGTCTCTCCCCATCTCTGTCTGTGTTTCTCTCTATCTCTCCCCATCTCTGTCTGTGTTTCTCTGTCTCTCCCCTCTCTGTCTGTGTTTCTCTCTGTCTCTCCCCTCTCTGTCTGTGTTTCTCTCTGTCTCTCCCCTCTCTGTCTGTGTTTCTCTCTGTCTCTCCCCTCTCTGTCTGTGTCTCTCTCTGTCTCTCCCCATCTCTGTCTGTGTTTCTCTCTGTTTCTCCCCATCTCTGTCTCTCTCTCTGTGTCTCTCCCCTCTCTGTCTGTCTGTGTCTCTCCCCTCTCTGTCTGTGTCTCTCTCTCTCTCTGTCTGTCTCTGTCTCTCCCATCTCTGTCTGTGTTTCTCTCTGTCTCTCCCCTCTCTGTCTGTGTTTCTCTCTGTCTCTCCCCTCTCTGTCTGTGTCTCTCTCTGTCTCCCCCCTCTCTGTCTGTGTTTCTCTCTGTCTCTCCCCTCTCTGTCTGTTTCTCTTTCTGTCTCTCCCCATCTCTGTCTGTGTCTCTCTCTGTCTCTGCCCTCTCTGTCTGTCTATGTATCTCTCTCTCTCTCTGTCTGTGTCTCTCTCTGTCTCTCTCTCTCTCTCTGTCTGTGTCTCTCTCTGTCTCTCCCCTCTCTGTCTGTGTCTCTTTCTTTCTCTCCCTCTCTGTCTGTCTCTTTCTGTCTCTCCCCTCTCTGTCTGTGTCTCTCTCTGTCTCTCTCTGTCTGTGTCTCTCTCTGTCTCTCTCTCTCTCTGTCTGTCTGTGTCTCTCTCTGTCTCTCTCTCTCTGTCTGTCTGTGTCTCTCTCTGTCTCTCTCTCTCTCTCTGTCTGTGTCTCTCTCTGTCTCTCTCTCTCTCTCTGTCTGTGTCTCTCTCTGTCTCCCCCCTCTCTGTCTGTGTTTCTCTCTGTCTGTGTTTCTCTCTGTCTCTCCCCTCTCTGTCTGTTTCTCTTTCTGTCTCTCCCCATCTCTGTCTGTGTCTCTCTCTGTCTCTGCCCTCTCTGTCTGTCTATGTATCTCTCTCTCTCTCTGTCTGTGTCTCTCTCTGTCTCTCTCTCTCTCTCTGTCTGTGTCTCTCTCTGTCTCTCCCCTCTCTGTCTGTGTCTCTTTCTTTCTCTCCCTCTCTGTCTGTGTCTCTTTCTGTCTCTCCCCTCTCTGTCTGTCTCTCTCTGTCTCTGCCCTCTCTGTCTGTCTATGTATCTCTCTCTCTGTCTCTCCCCTCTCTGTCTGTCTCTCTCTCTCCCCTCTCTGTCTGTCTCTCTCTGTCTCTGCCCTCTCTGTCTCTCTCTGTCTCTAATATAGGATTATATGGTCTTACTGGGAAGAGTAAAGTAGTAAAGTGACTAATTCCATCAGATAACTGGATTGGCTTCCATCTCTGTGTCTGTGAGAACATCACACTGGATAACATAGAGAGAGAGGGAGTAAAGACACACACACACACACACACACACACGATCACACGCTATACAAGTAACTGTGTGTCACATTGATTTGTTGGTCATTACACAGGAAGATCAATGCACTCTAAATGTGTGTTTGTATGTGCGTATGTGTGTGTGTGTACTACGTGTGCATGTGCGTGCGAGGGGGTACTGCTCAGTTGCTACAAAGAGTATCCTCGACACACACACACACACACACGTACACACACTAGAGAGGGCCACTTTCACGGATTATACTAGTCCATTAGCTTCGGCTAAATCTCTTCCCTCTCTCTCACTATATTCTTCTATAAATCCACTCTCCCCCTCTCTCTCTTCTCCCTCTTCTTTCTCTTCTTTTCTCTCTCCCCCTTTGTCTCCCTTCTCCCTCTCTCTCTCTTCTCCCTCTCTCTCTTCTCTCTCCCTCTCTCTCTTCTCCCTCTCTCTCTTCTCCCTCTCTCTCTTCTCCCTCTCTCTCTTCTCCCTCTCTCTCTCTTCTCCCTCCCTCCCTCTCTCTCTTCTCCCTCTCTCTCTTCTCCTTCTCTCTCTTCTCCTTCTCACTCCCCCTTCCTCTCTTCTCTCTCTCTCTCTCTCTCTCTCTCTATCTCTCTCTCCCCATCTCTGTCTCTCCCACCTCTGTCTGTCTATGTCACTCTCTCTCTCTCTGCCCCCCTCTCTGTCGGTCTGTGTCTCTCTCTCTCTCTCTGTCTGTCTGTGTCTCTCCCCTCTCTGTCTCTCTCTGTCTCTCCCGTGTCTGTCTCTCCCCCTCTGTCTGTGTCTCTCTGTCTCTCCCGTCTCTGTCTCTCCCCTCTCTGTCTGTGTCTCTCTGTCTCTCCCGTCTCTGTCTGTGTCTCTCTGTCTCTCCCCTCTCTGTCTGTGTCTCTCTGTCTCTGTCTCTCCCCTCTCTGTCTGTGTCTCTCTCTGTGTCTCTCTCTGTCTCTCCTCTCTCTCTGTGTCTCTCCTCTCTGTCTGTGTCTCTCTGTCTCTCCCCTCTCTGTCTGTGTCTCTCTGTCTCTCCCCTCTCTGTCTGTGTCTCTCTGTCTCTCCCCTCTCTGTCTGTGTCTCTCTCTGTGTCTCTCTCTGTCTCTCCTCTCTCTCTGTCTCTCCCCTCTCTCTGTGTCTCTCTCTGTCTCTCCCGTCTCTGTCTGTGCCTCTCTCTGTCTCTCCTCTCTCTCTGTGTCTCTCTCTGTCTCTCCCCTCTCTGTCTGTGTCTCTCTCTGTCTCTCCCATCTCTGTCTCTCTCTCTCTCTGTCTCTCCTCTCTCTCTGTGTCTCTCCCTCTCTGTCTGTCTGTGTCTCTCCCCTCTCTGTCTGTGTCTCTCCTCTCTCTGTCTGTCTCTGTCTCTCCCCTCTCTGTCTGTGTCTCTCTCTGTCTCTCCCCATCTCTGTCTATGTCTCTCTCTCTCTGTCTGTCTGTGTCTCTCCCTCTCTGTCTGTCTGTGTCTCTCCCTCTCTGTCTGTCTGTGTCTCTCCCCTCTCTGTCTGTGTCTCTCCTCTCTCTGTCTGTCTCTGTCTCTCCCCTCTCTGTCTGTGTCTCTCTCTGTCTCTCCCCATCTCTGTCTATGTCTCTCTCTCTCTGTCTCTCCCCTCTCTGTCTGTGTCTCTCTCTGTCTCTCCCTCTCTGTCTGTGTCTCTCTCTGACTCTCCCCTCTCTGTCTGTGTCTCTCTCTGTCTCTCCCGTCTCTGTCTCTCTCTCTCTGTCTCTCCTCTCTCTCTGTGTCTCTCCCCTCTCTGTCGGTCTGTGTCTCTCCCCTCTCTGTCTGTGTCTCTCCTCTCTCTGTCTCTCCC
>NC_056435.1:4334137-4336637 GCF_018296145.1 Oncorhynchus tshawytscha
TTCCTACATTATGACCAACAAATCAATGTGACCCTCAGGTACTACTATACCGTGTGTGTGTGTGTGTGTGTGTGTGTGTGTGTGTGTGTGTGTGTGTGTGTGTGTGTGTGTGTGTGTGTGTGTGTGTGTGTGTGTGTGTATCCAGTGTGATGTTCTCACAAACACAGAGATGGAATTCAATCCAGTGTGGGATACATGCATCCATGTGATGACACTGCCAGCCAATCACAGACGAACGCATACAGAGAATCCCTCCACTGTGACTCCCATTTCCATGGTAACCCAGCATGACATTCCCCATCCCATAGTTAGCTGGCTTCAACACAGATCTAGGATCAGATACTCCGGCACAAATAAACACACTTTAGAACGCGGTTGATTGATGGCAAATTTCACCAAGTGTCGTCTCTTTAATGATGTCACATACAGGAGTTAACTATAACGTCCTCTACCCTCCCTTAACGTTAAGGGAGGGTAGATGAAGCCTAGTCCTGGACTAAAAACAAACTCAATGGAGAATCTCCATTTAAAATGTCCAGGAACCCCCCCCTAAACGTCAATAGTAGTAACCAGCTGATCAAGACCCAGTGAACTGGGTCAGAGTCTGTATCTTCCAAATTATATACACACACACACAGAGAGTGAAAGAGAAAGAGAAAGAGACAGAGAAAGAGAGAGAGAAAGAGACAGAGAAAGAGAGATAATGAATGGTGGATAAAGACAGTACAGTTGAAGTCAGAAGTCTACATACACTTAGGTTGGAGTCATTAAAACTTGTTTTCAATCACTTCACAAATTACTTGTTAACAAACTATAGTTTTGGTAAGTCAGTTAGGACATCTACTTTGTGCATGACAAGTACTTTTCCCAACAATTGTTTACAGACAGATTATTTCACTTATAATTCACTGTTTCACAATTCCAGTGGGTCAGAAATGTACATACACTATGTTGACTGTGCCTTTAAAACCTGTTGCGACTCTAGGGGCAGTATTTTCATTTTTGAAAAAAAGACGTTCCCGTTTTCAACGGGATATTTTGTCAGGACAAGATGCTAGAATATGCATATAATTGACAGCTTAGGATAGAAAACACTCTAACGTTTCCAAAACTGTAAAGATATTGTCTGTGAGTATAACAGAACTGATGTTGCAGGCGAAAAATCCAATCCAGAAGTGCCCCATATATTGAAAGCGCTGCGTTCCAATGACCCCATTGAGCTGTGAATGTGCTATGAACCAGCTTACGCTTTCTACGTATTCCCCAAGGTGTCTACAGCATTGTGACGTCGTTTTACGCATTTATGTTGAAGAATACCCATAGGGGGCTACATTGCGCAAGTGGTCACATGATGCTCCTGGAGAAAATCTTGCGTAAAGTACAGAGGTAGCCATTATTCCAATCGATTCTACTGAGAAACCAATTGTCCCGGTGGATATATTATCGAATAGATATTTGAAAAACACCTTGAGGTTTGATTATAAACAACGTTTGCCATGTTTCTGTCGATATTATGGAGCTAATTTGGAATATTTTTCGGAGTTATCGTGACCGCAATTTCCGGTCGATTTCTCAGCCAAACGTGAAGAACAAACGGAGCTATTTCGCCTACAAAAATAATATTTTGGGAAAAAATGAACTTTGGCTATCTACCTGGGAGACTCGTGAGTGAAAACTTCTGTAGTTCATCAAAGGTAAACGATTTAATTGGATTGCTTTTCTGATTTTCGTGACAAGGTTGCCTGCTGCTAGCAAGGCATAATGCTATGCTAGGCTATCGATAAACTTACACAAGTACTTGTCTAGCTTTGGCTGTAAAGCATATTTTGAAAATCTGAGATGACAGGGTGATTAACAAAAGGCTAAGCTGTGTTCCAATATATTTCACTTGTGATTTTCATGAATAGGAAGATTTTCTAGGAAGATTTATGTCCGTTGCGTGATGCTAATTAGTGTCAGATGATGACAACGGTCCCGTTCAAGGGATGGGGTGTCACTAGAGGTTAAACAGCTTGGAAAATTCCAGAAAATGATGTCATGGCTTTAAGTCAATTGGAGGTGTACCTGTGGATGTATTTCAAGAACTACCTTCACACTCAGTGCCTCTTTACTTGACATCACGGGAAAATCAAAAGAAATCAGCCAAGACCCCAGAAAAAAAAGTATAGTATAAACGCAAGTATAAACACCATGGGACCACGCAGCCGTCATACCGCTCAGGAAGGAGACGCGTTCTGTCTCCTAGAGATGAATGTACTTTGGTTTTGAAAAGTGCAAATCAATCCCAGAACAACAGCAAAGGACATTGTGAAGATGCTGGAGGAAACAGGTACAAAAGTATCTATATCCACAATAAAATGAGTCCTATATCGACATAACCTGAAAGGCCACTCAGCAAGGAAGAAGCCACTGATTCAAAACCGCCATAAAAAACGCAGAGTATGGTTTGCAACTGCACATGGGGACAAAGATCTACTTTTTGGAGAAATGTCCTCTGGTC
>NC_056435.1:4341637-4344137 GCF_018296145.1 Oncorhynchus tshawytscha
AGAGAGGAGGAGGAGAGACAAATTGTTTTAGCAACAGATGGCCCAGTCTCCTTGACAACCCCCTACTCCTGCATGACAACACTCACACACACACACGCTGTAAGCCCAACTCACACATACATAGGTAGAATTGTGGCTATAGCCTTATTGTATGCCATGGCTACAAGTTCCAATCGAGTAAGAAACACTAGTTCTTCAAGCGAGTCCATATTCTCTAGTGTGTGTGTGTGTGTGTGTGTGTGTGTGTGTGTGTGTATGTGTGTGTGTGTGTTCTCAGACAGATGATCCAGATGTGCTTGAGGGGAGCACAGAGAGGCACAGCTGGGTCCTGATGCAGAAGCAGCATTCTAACACAGCAAAAACACTGTCGGACAGAGAGAGAGTCTGTGTTTGTCAGACAGAAATACATAAAGGGCTAGAAGAGAAGGAGAGAGATACATGTCCTCTCTAGTAGAGAGGTAGGGAGAGAGAGAAACAAATACGTGTCCTCTCTAGTAGAGGGTAGGGACAGTGTGCCATCACAGGAGCAAGATTTGTGACCTCTCTAGTAGAGAAAAGGGAACCAGTGAAGAACAAACACCATTGTAAATACAACCCATATTTATTCTTATTTATTTTATCTAGGGTCCTTTAGAAGGATTTGTACATTGTTAGAACACTGTAGGGAGATATATAAGGAGACATTTGTAATGTCCTTACTGTTTTGAAAGGTAGGTATGTGTAATGTTTACTGATAATTTTTGTAGAGAGGTTCAGGGATATATTCAAGGAGTATGTTGTCTACGTGTCCTCTAGTAGAGAGGTAGGGAGAGAGAGAAGGAGAGAGATACATGTCCTCTAGTAGAGAGGTAGGGAGAGAGAGAAGGAGAGAGATACGTGTCCTCTAGTAGAGAGGTAGGGAGAGAGAGAAGGAGAGAGATACGTGTCCTCTCTAGTAGAGAGGTAGGGAGAGAGAGAAGGAGAGAGATACGTGTCCTCTAGTAGAGAGGTAGGGAGAGAGAGAAGGAGAGAGATACATGTCCTCTCTAGTAGAGAGGTAGGGAGAGAGAGAAGGAGAGAGATACGTGTCCTCTAGTAGAGAGGTAGGGAGAGAGAGAAGGAGAGAGATACGTGTCCTCTAGTAGAGAGGTAGGGAGAGAGAGAAGGAGAGAGATACATGTCCTCTCTAGTAGAGAGGTAGGGAGAGAGAGAAGGAGAGAGATACATGTCCTCTCTAGTAGAGAGGTAGGGAGAGAGAGAAGGAGAGAGATACGTGTCCTCTAGTAGAGAGGTAGGGAGAGAGAGAAGGAGAGAGATACATGTCATCTCTAGTAGAGAGGTAGGGAGAGAGAGAAGGAGAGATACGTGTCCTCTCTAGTAGAGAGGTAGGGAGAGAGAGAAGGAGAGAGATACATGTCATCTCTAGTAGAGAGGTAGGGAGAGAGAGAAGGAGAGAGATACGTGTCCTCTCTAGTAGAGAGGTAGGGAGAGAGAGAAGGAGAGAGATACGTGTCCTCTCTAGTAGAGAGGTAGGGAGAGAGAGAAGGAGAGAGATACGTGTCCTCTCTAGTAGAGAGGTAGGGAGAGAGAGAAGGAGAGAGATACGTGTCCTCTCTAGTAGAGAGGTAGGGAGAGAGAGAAGGAGAGAGATACGTGTCCTCTAGTAGAGAGGTAGGGAGAGAGAGAAGGAGAGAGATACATGTCCTCTCTAGTAGAGAGGTAGGGAGAGAGAGAAGGAGAGAGATACATGTCCTCTCTAGTAGAGAGGTAGGGAGAGAGAAGGAGAGAGATACATGTCCTCTAGTAGAGAGGTAGGGAGAGAGAGAAGGAGAGAGATACATGTCATCTCTAGTAGAGAGGTAGGGAGAGAGAGAAGGAGAGATACGTGTCCTCTCTAGTAGAGAGGTAGGGAGAGAGAGAAGGAGAGAGATACATGTCATCTCTAGTAGAGAGGTAGGGAGAGAGAGAAGGAGAGAGATACGTGTCCTTTGTAGTAGAGAGGTAGGGAGAGAGAGAAGGAGAGATACTTGTCCTTTGTAATAGAGAGGTAGGGAGAGAGAGAAGGAGAGAGACACGTGTCCTCTGTAGTAGAGAGGTAGGGAGAGAGAAGGAGAGAGATACGTGTCCTCTGTAGTAGATAGGTAGGGAGAGAGAGAAGGAGAGAAGGGGGTAAAGAAAGAGAGACAGGGTGATAGAGGTGGAGAAAGAGAGACAGGGTGATAGAGGTGGAGACAGAGAGACAGGGTGATAGAGGTGGAGAAAGAGAGACAGGGTGATAGAGGTGGAGACAGAGAGACAGGGTGATAGAGGTGGAGACAGAGAGACAGGGTGATAGAGGTGGAGAAAGAGAGACAGGGTGATAGAGGTGGAGAAAGAGAGACAGAGTGATAAAGAGGTGGAGAAAAGAGAGACAGGGTGATAGAGGTGGAGAAAGAGAGACAGGGTGATAGAGGTGGAGAAAGAGAGACAGGGTGATAGAGGTGGAGAAAGAGAGACAGGGTGATAGAGGTGGAGAAAGAGA
>NC_056435.1:4349137-4351637 GCF_018296145.1 Oncorhynchus tshawytscha
AGGGGAGGTGACTGAGTGAAAGAGGGAGGGAGGGAGGGGAGGTGACTGAGTGAAAGAGGGAGGGAGGGAGGGGAGGTGACTGAGTGAAAGAGGGAGGGAGGGAGGGGAGGTGACTGAGTGACAGAGGGAGGGAGGGGAGGTGACTGAGTGACAGAGGGAGGGAGGGGAGGTGACTGAGTGACAGAGGGAGGGAGGGGAGGTGACTGAGTGAAAGAGGGAGGGAGGGGAGGTGACTGAGTGAAAGAGGGAGGGAGGGAGGGAGGGGAGGTGACTGAGTGAAAGAGGGAGGGAGGGGAGGTGACTGAGTGAAGAGGGAGGGAGGTGAGGTGACTGGTGACAGAGGGAGGGACGGGAGGTGACTGAGTGACAGAGGGAGGGAGGGGAGAAGACTGAGTGACAGAGGGAGGGACTGGGACAGAGGGAGGGAGGGGAGGTGACTGAGTGAAAGAGGGAGGGAGGGGAGGGACTGAGGACAGAGGGAGGGGGTGACTGAGTGAAAGAGGGAGGGAGGGGAAGTGACTGAGGACAGAGGGAGGGAGGGGAGGTGACTGAGTGAAAGAGGGAGGGAGGGGAGGTGACTGAGTGACAGAGGGAGGGGGTGACTGAGTGAAAGAGGGAGGGAGGGGGGGAGGTGACTGAGTGAAAGAGGGAGGGAGGGAGGGGGGGGTGACTGAGTGAAAGAGGGAGGGAGGGGAGGTGACTGAGTGAAAGAGGGAGGGAGGGGGTGACTGAGGACAGGGGAGGGAGGGGAGTTGACTGAGTGAAAGAGGGAGGGAGGGAGGGAGGGGGGTTGACTGAGTGACAGGGGAGGGAGGGGAGGTGACTGAGTGACAGAGGGAGGGAGGGGAGGTGACTGAGTGACAGAGGGAGGGAGGGGAGGTGACTGAGTGAAAGAGGGAGGGAGGGAGGGGGGTGACTGAGTGACAGGGGGAGGGAGGGAGGACTGAGTGAAAGAGGGAGGGAGGGAGGGAGGGGTGTTGACTGAGTGACAGGGGGAGGGAGGGGAGGTGACTGGTGACAGAGGGAGGGGGTGACTGGGAGGGAGGGAGGGGAGGTGACTGAGTGAAAGAGGGAGGGAGGGAGGGGGGTGACTGAGTGAAAGAGGAGGGAGGGGAGGTGACTGAGTGAAAGAGGGAGGGAGGGGGTGACTGAGTGACAGGGGGAGGGAGGGGAGTTGACTGAGTGACTGAGTGACAGGGGGAGGGAGGGGAGGTGACTGAGTGAAAAAGGGAGGGAGGGGAGGTGACTGAGTGACAGAGGGGGTGACTGAGTGAAAGAGGGAGGGAGGGGAGGTGACTGAGTGACAGAGGGAGGGGGTGACTGGTGAAAGAGGGAGGGAGGGGAAGTGACTGAGTGACAGAGGGAGGGAGGGGAGGTGACTGAGTGAAAGAGGGAGGGAGGGGGTGACTGAGTGACAGAGGGAGGGGGTGACTGAGTGAAAGAGGGAGGGAGGGGAGGTGACTGAGTGAAAGAGGGAGGGAGGGAGGGGGTGACTGAGTGAAAGAGTGAGGGAGGGAGGTGACTGAGTGAAAGAGGGAGGGAGGGGGGTGACTGAGTGACAGGGGGAGGGAGGGGAGTTGACTGAGTGAAAGAGGGAGGGAGGGAGGGAGGGGAGTTGACTGAGTGACAGGGGGAGGGAGGGGAGGTGACTGAGTGACAGAGGGAGGGAGGGGAGGTGACTGAGTGACAGAGGGAGGGAGGGGAGGTGACTGAGTGAAAGAGGGAGGGAGGGAGGGGGGGGACTGAGTGACAGGGGGAGGGAGGGGAGTTGACTGAGTGAAAGAGGGAGGGAGGGGAGGGGGTGACTGAGTGAAAGAGTGAGGGAGGGGAGGTGACTGAGTGAAAGAGGGAGGGAGGGGGGTGACTGAGTGACAGGGGAGGGAGGGGAGTTGACTGAGTGAAAGAGGGAGGGAGGGAGGGAGGGAGGGGAGTTGACTGAGTGACAGGGGAGGGAGGGGAGGTGACTGAGTGAAAAAGGGAGGGAGGGGAGGTGACTGAGTGACAGAGGGGGTGACTGAGTGAAAGAGGGAGGGAGGGGGTGACTGAGTGAAAGAGGGAGGGAGGGAGTTGACTGAGTGACAGAGGGAGAGAGGGGAGGTGACTGAGTGACAGAGGGAGGGAGGGGAGGTGACTGAGTGACAGAGGGAGAGAGGGGAGGTGACTGAGTGACAGAGGGAGGGAGGGGAGGTGACTGAGTGACAGAGGGAGGGAGGTGAGGTGACTGAGTGACAGAAAGAGGGGGATGAGAGAGAGAGCAGAGGGAGGGGAGGAGAGAGAGAGCAGTGTAATCACACCATCTCAGGAACAGTTGACATCTGACAGTCTTTCAGCTCCTGGGGGGAGGGGGGAATTAAGGAGAGAAAGAAGGGAGAGAGAAAAAGAGAAGAATGGGAGAGAGCAAGAGAAGGGATGGATGGAGTGTGGAGGAGGGAGAAGACAGAAGGAGAAGGAATATAAATAAATCAGACATCAGCTAATGGAAGACAGGCCAAAGAAAAGA